>NC_064921.1:211195571-211498601 GCF_023897955.1 Schistocerca gregaria
ATTGGTATCTAGAAATAAACCAACCTACCTTCAAAAGAATTGTGTTACTTTACTTATTTACTGCTCCTTGTGCAACTGCGTTATGGCATTCATACTCCCTTCTTCAAAGCTTGTACCTCTTGACGGCCACGAACGTTAGGACGACGAAGCGTTGACCCGCTACAACTTTCCTTCAGCGCTGTTTCCTTCAGCACCCATCTGGTGGTGGTCACGCGAATGCCCTCGGATAGCTGTCGGATCTCCTATTAGAGCTGTTTATACTGCGCATAGCCGAGGAGAGACTCCGAATTACAGCCTGTTTCCTCGGAAACAGCGGAGGATAATTCGTGGCGTGCGTGACGGTAATTTTTATCGGTGTCAGCGGGGCCTTGTATTCGAAGGGGGCCGAAGGAAGGCGCGAGGTGGACGGGCCGGCGTGGCGTTTAAGGGCTGCGAGGTGGCGGCGCGGCGCCTCCCCCGCGGTGCGCATGCGCAGAGGAGCACGCAGTAGAGCCGCGCGGGGTGTCCCAGTAGCGAGGCGACGCGAGTGCGCCGCCGGCAGCCGCCACGGCCGCAGCGCTTCCGCCTGCCTGCTCTGGGGGCGCGCACAGTGCCAGCTGACGCCTCGGACCGCTGCCGCCGGCGCCGAGGCGCGCCTACCACAGGTGAGTCGGAGGTGCACCAGCAAGCGTGGCTGGCGTTTGTGCTTCTCGACAGCTTTTCCTTCCGCAATTATTATTTTTCCCCCATGTTATCGTAGTTTTTAAAACTAGTTGCATGAATTTGGTATTTGAGCAGCAAAACAAATGACGATGGCCGAGGGGATATAAAATACTGACCGACAACAGGAGAAACGCTCCTAAGACAAAGATGTTAACCCTAATTTTCATGGGCATCTACATACCGCAGACTAGGAGATAGCTGATATCGCTGAAACTATCGCTTTTACGTTACATCGTTCTTTTTCCCACACCAGTATAACATGACCGTCAAAAACGCTCAAAATAACTTGCATTTAAAATAACTGACTTCGGTATTCTATTCCCATTATTTCCATTAACAAGCGTAGAAATCGAACAAAAATTGAACAATTTTGAATCTCTCAGTTTCAAGGTATATAGAACCAAAATATCCATTTAATAGGGAAACAAAAAAAAAAAAAACTTAGTGCTCCCACTGTTCGCTGCGTTTCTCGAAAAATTTTAAGAGGTTGAATACTAAACGATCACTAGAGGTCTACTACTGATCCCAATTTTTTAGAACTCTTCTCGAAAAACATCTTACAAGCGGTATCATACCACTATTTGGGCATTACGAATAGACAATGCTACAGGGTGAAAACCGAAATTCGATTTTTTTACTGTTGATTTGTCCGTTTTCAAGTTCTATAAGAAATGCAGTCAAATTATGTAGATAAATGAATCGGATCAGCTACTTCCCACTGTATACAATAAATGAACTGTTGTTAATTTTTTTATTTGTTACTGTTACCATCATTTCTTTCCTCTTTAATTATTGCACAGAAATGTCAGATAAATCCTTAATCTCTTAAAGCTAACGAAGGATTGAACTTCAGTGCTACTTCGTAAAAATATTTCCAGACTAGGGTTGGTGCTATTCTGCTAACCAACGGGTGTGTGGCGACGACAACGAGGATTTACCGTACAGACCAGCTGGTCCAAGTCTTACACACTGTTCGTACACGCTTACCTTAAGCCACGACACAACAGCAGTGCTGCACTAAATCTTATTCAGTGTATTTAGCGCCAGGTCTCTGTCAGCATTATTGTAAAGTAGCGCTAATTGCTTTTCCCATTTTCTGTAATTACGCGGTATTTAAAACTAATACAAATTGTGCGAATAAGGTTACTCCTTTTTATCAAAAAGGAGTAACCTTATTCGCATAATTTGTATTAGTTTTTTATCAAAAAAGATTTATTTAAAAGCGAAAACATTTAAGACTGCTGCTCTGTCTAACTGATATTTCGGTTTTTCAATCGGCTATTACTAAAAAACAGTGAACACCTCTTACAACCGAGACGAAAAAAATACCGGAAAAAACCGGTTGTTCAGAGCTAAAATAACGTTACCGGATATAATCGGTAGTTTTTCCCATCCCCACCCCAGATTTACTGCATTTTCTAGACAAGCATTTGGACAGAAATATAACGAATGCAGGCTATTCCCATTGTCATCTACTATTTATTGACCCTGCAACACATTAACAACATCAAAAAAGACCTGTTTAATACCCAGTTTCAAATCGAAAAATATCTCATAATAATGGAAAAAACTTTGAAACATACATTTGGTGATTAATAGCAGTGCATGTAGGTGTATTAGTGTCCAAAATATACATTGAAGACAAATTTAGCAAATTTTCATGCATCCACACACTCGAAGTACATCGACTGCCTGCAGGATGCACAAATATGCCGTTTGGAGTTTATACAGACCACTTCAGTCTTCGTATCTGATGATTGAGGACACAGGAGACTTCTCTTTCGCTGGACCAACATTCTGCCTCTGAAGAAGGCAATGACTTATTGCCAATACTCCCAACTGAACCTCAAAGTTATCTAGGTAGCTTTGCGTCGAGAAACCTTTCATTTATATACGTCTCTCACAGTTACCCTGAAATACATTTTAGGAAATCAAATGTTATGATGGATTTATTCTCCCTCACGGGGCTGAATAAATTACTGTGTATATGAATCTAAACAAAGGCGCTGTGTATTCACTTTGAACACAGGAAGGTATAATTCAATAATGTGAACAGGCAGTCAAACATTTCTCCAAGGTACCTCTGCTGATCACTAATATCGACTGCGTCCATAGAACGTATTCTGTTTAGTTCTTTCACTAACTCATTCACACTCAACACTATCTGATATATCCAGTCCAGATTCAGTATTCGTGTTCACTGTTGCTTTCAAGATCACTTTCGTTGACATTTTCAGCATCACTGTCTTCAGTTTATTCCCCCTCAGGTAACCACTGAGTGACAATAGTCTTAGAATTTGGATCTGAAACAACGACTCTGTTCTTGTTAGCTATGCGCGAGTGATATTTCTGCAAGATATGCAAAATATAAAATGTTTAAAATTACTAAGTTCCTAAGGAGAACTGTCTGGTGTGGTGGTGTCACATCCCAAGGAATTTATTTCATTTATCAAGTCAAATCAACAGCATCTCGCAACAATGGCTATTCACTTCAAGTTCTCTTAACGAACTGGAAGAAAGCTACTGAGAGGCACAAGTGTGAAGTACCGAAAATTCCGACGTCATGTGCATTGGACTGTTGCAGCGGGTATGCTCATACCGCATAACATCGAATGGGGGTTAACATCGAATTTATACGTAAATGTTTTGAAGTCTTTTTCCAGAGACGGTTTAAGGAACAAGCGATATAAGCGACCGCTTGGGTGTCAACGTGACGGTTGCACCAGAATCGTCCAAGTGCTGCTGTGTCGTAGTGAGTACTGAAAACTGATATGGGTGAAAATATACGATATTTGGAGGATCAAATTTCCGGTATACAAGGATCCACAAACGACTACTATCTGGGATAATGGGAAATGTTTGATCGTGGCCACTGACTTCAGTGTCAGATATTACACACGCTGGTATAAATGTATTTGAAATGTAGTCCTCTGGATGAAGTCCCCATGTCAGTGGTCTCAAATTTCTCGTAAAGCCTACCGTAACAACGAATGCAATACTACTCCAGCACGTAACGTCTCATAAAAGGAGTTTTCAAAACTCTGCCTGTCAAGGAATAACCTTAGAACAACAGTTTCTCTAGGATGATAGTGTCGACTGTAAATTTTACCCACTGAAAGCGGTAGTTTCAGATATTATTCTGAAAAGTTTTTCAATTTTAAATGACTAGAAAAATTTCAAAATAATGTCTCATCCAATTGAGAAGTTGTCAGTACGTATATTATAAAACTGTAGGAATTAAAGGTGATTTTATTGGTAGATTATTTCATTTTCGATCCCCACACTAATTTCTGTTTTCAGTTTTTGTTGCACACATAAAATTTTACAATGTTTATTGAGTTTCAACTATTTTTATGGTAAATTTTCTAAAGTTTAACCACTTACTGGTGAATTCTCTTCATAGGTCACATAACTGAATACAGTTAAACGATGTCTTATATTTAATACGCCAGTATAAATTTAGACTTGTTGAATAAGCCCAAATGTTTCCTGTCGAAGGTGAGATAATTCGCAGATTATAAAAGTGAGAGTTTTCATTTTCTGTTGCGTAGCCACTTACGCGAGTGAGAATCAAAGCTTCCGAAATGTGGTGCTGCAGAATGCTGGAGAAAAGAAAAGGTGGATCGGGTAATCACTGAACAATTACAGATTCGAGTCTGAAAAAAATAATAGTGCCATAACTTGACTAAAAAAACGGATCGGTTGATAGCACACATCCTCAGACACAGTGGAATCTTCAGTTTTCTTCTGGAAAGGAATCTTCTGTTTGGTAATCGAGGGAAGGTGTGTCGTAAAAACTGTACAGGGAGCCTAAGGCTTTACTACAGCTGTCAAGTTCAAAGGGATGTCTGCTCCAATAGATACGCAGAATGAAGGGGATGGCATAGGACAGACCAGCGTAGAGAGTGGTATCAAACCAGTGTTCAGACTGAAGATCGCAACATCAACTAGAACTAACAGGAACATAGTATTTACTTTCAGAAGCACCGAAGCTCCATCTATTTACAGGTATGCCACACTATTGTGACGAATTGTGATTATAGGTTTACAGAAACGAAATCTGATTTTATTTGAGAATTCTTTTGAAACCCTGTGTTTCTAATAAAAAAGCTATTGCCCGGACAGAATCGCATTCTTTTTTGACAATAGCCCTTTTATTTTCCTCCAAGAGAAGAGCGATATGACGTGTTGCATAAACTCGGTTCTTTTCGTGCAAATACTACGTGAGATGATAGTAGGACAATGGGATTACCAACTGGGAATAAATATTAGTGGATACCCATTTTGGAATTTGAGTTCCTTCTAAAGGAAAACACAATAAAGTATTCGTTACAGGAGAGGAATTGGAAAAGCATTTAATTTATTTTTCCCAACGTTAGTCACGACAACGACAAAAACAAAACATCGTGGATAACATCGGAAGTTCACTGAGGCTTTTTGCGGATGACGCTGTAGTGTATCGAGTGGTTGTAACAATGGAAAATTGTACTGAGATGCAGGAGGATCTGCAAACGAATTGACCCATGGTGCAAGGAACGGCAATTGAATGTCAGTGTAGACAAGTGTAACGTAGAAAGAAAGATCCCTTATCATTTAGCTACAATTATAGCAGATCAGCAACTGCAAGCTGTTATTTCCATAAATTATCTGAGAGTAGGTGTTAGGTGTGATTTAAAATGGAATAACTATATAAAGTTAATCGTCGGTATAGCAGATGCCAGACTGAGATTCATTGGAAGAATCCTAAGGAAACGCAATCCGAAAACAAAGGAAGTAGGTTACAGTGTACTTGTTCGCCCACTGCTTGAACACTGTTCACCGGTGTGGGATCCGTGCCACACGGGGTTGATAGAAGAGATTGCTCCAACGGAGAGCAGCGCGCTTCGTTACAGGATCATTTAGTCATCGCGAAAACGTTACGGAGATGATAGACAAACCTCCAGTGGAAGACTCTGCAAGAGACACGCTCAGTACCTCGGTACGGGCTTTTGTTGAAGTTTCGAGAACATACCTTCACCGAGGAGTCAAACAGTATATTTCTCCCTCCCATGTATATCTCGCGAAGAGACCATGAGGATAAAATCAGAGAGTTTAGAGCCCACACAGAGGCATACCGACAATCTTTCTTTCCAAGAACAATACGAGACTGGAATAGAAGGGAGAACCAATAGAGGTACTCAAAGTACCCTCCGCCACACACCGTCAGGTGGCTTGAGGAGTATGGATGTTGAATCTGTGTGTGTGTTGTGGTGGTCTTCAGTCCTGAGACTGGTTTGATGCAGCTCTCCATGCTACTCTATCCTGTGCAAGCTTCTTCATCACCCAGTACCTACTGCAACCTACATCCTTCTGAATCTGCTTGGTGTATTCATCTCTTGGGCTCCCTCTACGATTTTTACCCTCCACGCTGCCCTTAAATGCTAAATTGGTGATCCCTTGATGCCTCAGAACATGTCCTACCAATCGATCTCTTCTTCTAGTCAAGTTGTGCCACAATCTTCTCTTCTCCCCAATCCTATTCAATACCTCCTCATTAGTTATGTGATCTACCCATCTAATCTTCAGCATTCTTCTGTAGCACAACATTTCGAAAGCTTCTATTTTCTTCTTGTCCAAACTATTTATCGTCCATGTTTCACTTCCATACATGGCTACACTCCATACGAATACTTACAGAAATGACTCCTGACACTTAGATCTATACTCGATGTAAACAATTTCTCTTCTTCAGAAACGCTTTCCTCGCCATTGCCAGTCTTCATTTTATATCCTCTCTACTTCGACCATCATCAGTTATTTTCCTCCCCGAATAGCAAAACTTCTTTACTACTTTAAGTGTCTCATTTCCTAATGTAATACCCTTAGCATCTCCCGACTTAATTCGACTACATTCCATTATCCTCGTTTTGCTTTTGTTGATGTTCATCTTATATCCTCCTTTCAAGACACTGTCAATTCCGTTCAACTGCTCTTCCAAGTCCTTTGCTGTTTCTGACAGAATTACTATGTCATCGGCGAACCTCAAATTTTTTATTTCTTCTCCATGGACCATGGATTTTGATACCTACTCCGAAATTTTCTTTTGTTTCCTTTACTGCTTGCTCAATATACAGATTGTATAACATCGGGGAGAGGCTACAGCCCTGTCTCACTCCATTCCCCACCACTGCTTCCCTTTCATGCCCCTCAACTCTTATAAATGGCATTTGGTTTCTGTACAAATTGTAAATAGCTTTCCGTTCCCTGTATTTTAGCCCTACCACATTCACAATCTGAAAGAGTGTATTCCAGGCAACGTTGTCAAAAGCTTTCTCTAAGTCTACAAATGCTAGAAACGTAGGTTTGCCTTTCCTTAATCTAGCTTCCAAGATAAGTCGTAGGGTCAGTATTGCTTCACGTGTTCCAACATTTCTACGGAATCCAACTGATCTTCCCCGAGGTCGGCTGCTACCAGTTTTTCCATTCGTCTGTAAAGAATTCGTGTTAGTATTTTGCAGCCGTGACTTATTAAACTGATAATTCGGTAATATTCACATCTATCAACACCTGCTTTCCTTGGGATTGGAATTCTTATATTCTTCTCGAAGTCTGAGGGAATTTCGCCTGTCTCATACATGTTGCTCACCAGATGGTAGAGTTTTGTCAGGACTGGCTCTCCCAAGGCTGTCAGTAGTTCTAATGGAATGTTGTCTACTCCCGGGGCCTCGTTTCGACTCAGGTCTTTCAGTGCTCTCCCAAACTCTTCACGCAGTATCACTTCTCCAATTTCATCTTCATCTACATCCTCTTCCATTTCCATGATATTGTCCTCAAATACATCGCCCTTGTATAGACCCTCTATATACTCCTTCCACCTTTATGCTTTCTCTCTCTCTCTCTCTCTCTCTCTCTCTCTCTCTCTCTCTCTATATATATATATATATATATATATATATATATATATATATATATATATTTGTGTGTGTGAGCGTGGAGAGCTGTACAGAAAATTTTTCTAATGTTAGACTACGCGAAATTGCTACGCAAAGAAGCACAAGGCAACGACAGTGATATTTATTCCACAGATTTGGAGCATTACAACATACAAATTAATTAGTATAATTCAGATCATTGAGGGGTAGCCACGTGATCTAGGCCGCCTCGTCACTGTTCGCGCGGCTCTTCCCGTCGGAAATTCGAGTTCTCCCTCGGGCATGGATGTGTATGTTGCCCTCAGCTTAAGCTAGTTCAAGTTAGATTAAGTAGTGTGTAAGACTTGTGACCAATGACCGCACATGTTTGGTCCCATAAGAACTTACCACCACCACAGAAATTCAACCGTGAGAAGTCAGTACTGAGTGAAGCCACCACGTGCAGCAGTCAAAGGCTCTAGACGTCATGGCGTGGAATCAAACAGAAACTGAATATGCTGCTGTCGAACACGATACCAAATGTATGTAAGCGCACTAACAAAGCAGGAGGACGAAAACGAAGAAGCTGCTGACCGACAATATCCCATACGTACTGAAATGACGACATGGCAGGCAAAGGCGCACGCCAGGTAAGCAGTGGTACTCGTCATCACTAGGAGAAGGCTCGCCCATTGTTTCTCTTATGCGGTAGATCGTTGTCCTGCTGAAATAAGGCATATGGCGCTGCCTGTAGGAGGGATAGTGTCTCGGACTCTAAATCCTCTCTGATTTAGTGATTGCTTTTCGAATTCCCTTCAGTACGTAAAGCAAGACCACGTGTTACAGGCAGACCATTTCGTCTACTATGCCTCTTATGTTCAAATCTGTTTGAATTCCTAAGGGACCGAACTGCTTTGTTCATCAGTCCCTAGACTTACACACTACTTAAATTTATACTAAGACTAACGCACACACAGATGCCTGCTGGAGGACTCGAACCTCCGGCGGAAGGGGCTGCGCAGTCCGTGACTTGACGCCTCAAACCGCGTGGCCACTCTGCGCGGTTACTATGACTCTTAACGAGCTCGACTAAGTAATCAGCCCTACAGCGGTCAAAACTTTAACGGTTAAGACTTATGTGGCCGTCACTGAAGGACAAGTCGACGAGGGACTCGTCCTCAGACTACCTACGCCACTCAGCACGCCTGTGAAGGGGTTCTGTGGCTATTGTAGCCTGAAGTGTTGGTGGTTTCTGTTCAGTGGAAATCGACGCAATGACACACGTGCCTCCAATCCAGTCCTCAGCACAAGGCATCGAACCGTCGACGAAAAACCTGTCCACACCTGTTGCAGTGATACCACATCAAGACAAATGTGGAAGCTTTTCGTGGTCTAGTGACTGGCATCGGTACTTCATGTCGGTCGGGGTTCGATTCTGGGCCTGGTCGGAGTTTTGATCTTACCACGAAGACGCACAAGCCACCGAGGAGGTGTCAAATATGAGGTCCATTCTGAAAGTAATGTCCGATCGGGCGCGAAATGGAAATCACAGTAAAAATGCGAAGCTTTACAACCGCAGTAAAAGTCCGAAGCTTTGCACAGATCTGTTGGACACTGTCTCTAGAAAGCCCGTCAATAGCGTGACGTTCTTATTTTCAGTTACGAGCTCACACTGAGCAAGTAGATACGCGTAATAAATAGTGTCTCTCGCCAAGTATGAGGGCCTGATGTGCACTTTCTTCTTCATGACAACGCTCGGCCGCACTCTGCAGGGGGGATGAAGATGCTCCTGCAGTGTTATCGATGGGAAGTGTCTGATCACCCACAGTACAGACCGAAATTGCCCCCCCCCCCCCTGAGTTTTAGCTCTGCACACATGAGCCACCGGCTATGAAGATAGCATTATGGAACAAGCAACAAAGTCTAAAAGAGCACTGAGAATTGGCAAAAGGTATAGGAGGCTGCCTTCAATGACGACGGCATTGGAAAGTTGCTATAATGCAAACGAAATATGCCTAAATTGGAGCGTCGATTGTCTAGAGAACTAGCTGGACGGTATAGTAAACAAAAGTTCTTATTTTTAAATTTTACAGTTGGTTCCTACAGGGGCGATGTTCTTGAGGACAATATCATGGAAATGGAAGAGGATGTAGATGAAGATGAAATGGGAGAAGAGTTTGAGAGAGCACTGAAAGACCTGAGACGAAACAAATCCCCGGGAGTAGAAGACATTCCATTGGAGCTACTGACGGCCTTGGGAGGCCAGTCATGACAAAACGCTACCATCTGGTGAGCAAGATGTACAAGACAGGTGAAATTCCCTCACACTTCAAGAAGAATATAACAATTCCAATCCCAAAGAAAGCAGGTGCTGACAGATGTGACAATTACCGAACTATCAGTTTAATAAGTCACAGCTGCAAAGTACTAACGCGAAACCTTTACAGACGAATGGAAAAACTGGTAGAAGCCGGCCTCGGGGAAGATCAGTTTGGATTCCGTAGAAACGTTGGAACACGTCAGGCAATACTGACCCTACGGCTTATCTTGGAAGCTAGATTAAGGAAAGGAAAACTTACATTTCTAGCATTTGTAGACTTAGAGAAAGCTTATGACAATGTTGATTGGAATACTCTCTTTCAAATTCTAAAGGTGGCAGGGGTAAAATACAGGGAGCGAAAGACTATTTACAATTTGTACAGAAACCAGATGGCAGTCATAAAAGTCGAGGGGCATGAAAGGGAAGCAGTGGTTGGGAAAGGAGTGAGACAGGGTTGTAGCCTCTCCCCGATGCTATTCAATCTGTATTTTGAGCAAGCAGTAAAGGAAACAAAAGAAAAGTTCGGAGTAGGTATTAAAATCCATGGAGAAGAAATAAAAACTTTGAGGTTCGCCGATGACATTTTAATTCTGTCAGAGACAGAAAAGGACTTGGAAGAGCAGTTGAACGGAATGGACAGTGTCTTGAAAGGAGGGTATAAGATGGACATCAACAAAAGCAAAACGAGGATAATGGAATGTAGTCGAATTAAGTCAGGTGATGCTGAGTGAATTAGATTAGGAAATGAGACACTTAAAGTAGTGAAGGAGTTTTGCTATTTGGGGAGAAAAATATCTGATGATGCTCAAGGTAGAGAGGATATGAAATGTAGACTGGCAATAGCAAGGAAACCATTTCTGAAGAAGATAAATTTGTTGTCATCGAGTATTGATATAAGTGTTAGGATGTCGATTCTGAAAGTATTAGTATTGAGGTTAGCCATGTATGGAAGTGAAACATGGACGGTAGATAGTTTAGACGAAAAGAGAATAGAAGCTTTCGAAATGAGTTGCTACAGAAGATTGCTCAAGATTAGATGGGTAGATCACATAACTAATGAGGAGGTATTGAACAGAATTGGGGAGAAGAGGATTTTGTGGCACAACTTGACTAAAAGAAGGGATCGGTTGGTAGGACATGTTCTTAGGCATCAAGAGATCACCAATTTAGTACTGGAGGGCAACGTGGAGGGTACAAATCGTAGAGGGAGACCCAGAGATAAGTACAGTAAGCAAATTCACAAGGACGTAGGCTGCAGTAGGTACTGGGAGATGAAGAAGCTTGCACATGATAGAGTGGCATGGAGAGCTGCATCAACCAGTCTCAGGACTGAAGACCGCAACAACAACAACAGTGGGTTCCATTTCGCTATCGAAAGGACCTTACTTTCCGGTTATCCTTCGTAGGCAGACTTACACCAAGCAATAAAAGAGTACCACACTGTGTCTCTCTACCAATATTACCATACAATCATTTCGGTTGTGGACGAAGCTCTTTTGTCGCTTACAGCGACGTAGTCGAGACGGCAGCCATTCATCGCTGTGCTCGCCTTGTCTGTTCCAGTGAACGCTCGTCGCTGTGTGCGACCCTCTTTTATCCATTGGTTCCACACACGCCTCACGACAAACGCGTCTCCCGGATTCCAGTCATTCTGTCCCGTCCGAACTCATTCACATGCTGATATGGCGCTCTTTGACGTCGACGACGCATACCTACATTTGGTTGCGCGTTTCCTCGTTGTTTGACCGCTCACCATCGACTGAGCGTGGCGTAACACTCACCTGTTCAGCCGGACAAAGGAGATCGTTGCTGGGCGTGCGTGCAAGCTATCTCTTTGCAATTTTCATTCCGTTTTATGTTTGCACTGTTGTACACTTCGTCCACTTTGGGAGTGATTTCCTCCGTTTCTTCTGGGTGCTGCAGTTTTCAAAACAGTGCCGTAGTGCGAATGTACAGTGACTCATGGGATTCTTTTTGAGGTATTCTGATATTTTATTCTGCTTTGCCCCATAAGCTTGTAGCTCAGATGGTATAAGTGCCGAATATGTGGTCGCGGTTCTTGTAGGAGAGCTGGTACACTGTTCATAGAAGATTTTTATTTTTACAATGTTTACGAGCATATTCCTCATTTTTAGGAGACTGGATGTATAATCAAAAGATAATCGTACTCGTACTTAGTTATTAACTTGAAATCTGATGTTAGCGCCGCACCAAACGGCCACACACTATTGTAGGTATTGTGATTATAGGTTTAGAGTGGCAATTGGAGGTTAAATTCAAACCATGCTCCGATTTTTTTTCCGAAACGCTATTTCTCCTTAAAAAAATAAAAGCAGCTGTCCGGCATCCATATCGCTTTTTTCTCTAACCATTCCTCACATAACGACACTGAAATACGTTTTACACAACATTTTGCCAAATAATAGTACAAATGTAGAGTACCAGGTAGGGTTTCATACGAGAAATTCTTGTTTTCCCACAACAGCTTTGTATTTTTTCTAACAGCTAAGCTGGTATAAGTACCGATTTCCTCTGATCGCCATGCTTATAACGAATTTGACATACTCGTGATGGGACTTTCTTCACTTTTCGGAGTTTTTCAGAAACATTCACCACTTTCAGGTGCATGAATGCGTAATTCTTTACACAGTTATTTAATTTTCTGATGATAGGAGTGTTTCCAGTTTCGCCATTCGCTTGTTGAGCAAGTGCAACCAACGATTCTCGTATCAGGATTGCTCTACTCGTCCGGCCGGAGTGGCCGAGCGGTTCTAGACGCTTCAGTCTGGAAACCCGCTACCGCTACGGTCGCAGGTTCGAATCCTGCCTCGGGCATGGATGTGTGTGATGTCCTTAGGTTACTTAGGTTCAAGTGGTTCTAAGTTCTAGGGGAGTGATGACCTCAGATGTTAAGTCTCATAGTGCTCAGAGCCATTTGAACCATTTTTAAGCCCTACTTGTTATTTCAGAGGAGCGGCTAGGGCTTTGATTGTCCATACCACAATATCCACTTCTAGGTGCATGGATGTGTGGTGAAACGTCTGAAGTAATTACAAGCAAAGTCTAAAACTGATACTCCGGCTTCTGCTGAAGAAGTAAACAACTTATACACTCCTGGAAATTGAAATAAGAACACCGTGAATTCATTGTCCCAGGAAGGGGAAACTTTATTGACACATTCCTGGGGTCAGATACATCACATGATCACACTGACACAACCACAGGCACATAGACACAGGCAACAGAGCATGCACAATGTCGGCACTAGTACAGTGTATATCCACCTTTCGCAGCAATGCAGGCTGCTATTCTCCCATGGAGACGATCGTAGAGATGCTGGATATAGTCCTGTGCAACGGCTTGCCATGCCATTTCCACCTGGCGCCTCAGTTGGACCAGCGTTCGTGCTGGACGTGCAGACCGCGTGAGACGACGCTTCATCCAGTCCTAAACATGCTCAATGGGGGACAGATCCGGAGATCTTGCTTGCCAGGGTACTTGACTTACACCTTCTAGAGCACGTTGGTTGGCACGGGATACATGCGGACGTGCATTGTCCTGTTGGAACAGCAAGTTCCCTTGCCGGTCTAGGAATGGTACAACGATGGGTTCGATGACGGTTTGGATGTACCGTGCACTATTCAGTGTCCCCTCGACGATCACCAGAGGTGTAGGCCAGTGTAGGAAATCGCTCCCCACACCATGATGCCGGGTGTTGGCCCTGTGTGCCTCGGTCGTATGCGGTCCTGATTGTGGCGCTCACGTGCACGGCGCCAAACACGCATACGACCATCATTGGCACCAAGGCAGAAGCGACTCTCATCGCTGAAGACGACTCGTCTCCATTCGTCCCTCCATTCACGCCTGTCGCGACACCACTGAAGGCGGGCTGCACGATGTTGGGACGTGAGCGGGAGACGGCCTAACGGTGTGCGGGACCGTAGCCCAGCTTCATGGAGACGGTTGCGAATGGTCCTCGCCGATACCCCAGGAGCAACAGTGTCCCTATTTTGCTGGGAAGTGGCGGTGCGGTCCCATACGGCACTGCGTAGGATCCTACGGTGTTGGCGTGCATCCGTGCGTCGCTGCGGTCCGGTCCCAGGTCGACGGGCACGTGCACCTTCCGCTGACCACTAGCGACAACATCGATGTACTGTGGAGACCTCACGCCCCACGTGTTGAGCAATTCGGCGGTACGTCCACCCGGCCTCCCGCATGCCGACTATACGCCCTCGCTAAAAGTCCGTCAGCTGCACATACGGTTCACGTCCACGCTGTCGCGGCATGCTACCCGTGTTAAAGACTGCGATGGAGCTCCGTATCCCACGGCAAACTGGCTGACACTGACGGCGGCGGTGCACAAATGCTGCGCAGCTAGCGCCATTCGACGGCCAACACCGCGGTTCCTGGTGTGTCCGCTGTGCCGTGCGTGTGATCATTGCTTGTACAGCCCTCTCGCAGTGTCCGGAGCAAGTATGGTGGGTCTGACACACCGGTGTCAATGTGTTCTTTTTTCCATTTCCAGGAGTGTAGATGTCCATCTTATTGCGTGCACGAGGGGCTTGTGCCGATGATATATACACCGCAGCTGTGTCTTGAAAATGTCTTTATTCCAACACAAAACAACACAAAGCTATCTTCAGGCCCCACCACTACCAGAAGAGCGATTTGGCGCATTTACTGTATGATTCTTGTTACTAGCACACTTGGGCTAGCTTTCATCTGGAGTCTGTACTCGACACCGTATTGTCCCCAATGCCCGTAAAGGCGTCAAGGAAATCAAATACTCTTTTGGCAATGGTGCGGCCTGACGATGGCGGTAATGCGCTGCCGAAACTAGTCGTCTGACAGAATAGATACATTCTCAAGACATAGCTTTGGCGATACCTTTTCTCTTTAATTAAACAACACATTATCAGCACCAGACGGCTTTCAGCAAAGACACAATATAGCACTTCGTAAAAGGATTTTTTCTTATGCCTTGAAAACGCGGAGGGACACCGGCGCTGTA
The DNA here is from genome assembly GCF_023897955.1 of Schistocerca gregaria. NCBI lineage: Eukaryota > Metazoa > Arthropoda > Insecta > Orthoptera > Acrididae > Schistocerca > Schistocerca gregaria. The sequence continues at coordinate 211,210,495 of NC_064921.1, forward strand.
TTTTAATGGTGGAGTTAGCTTAGGCATGAACAGAAACGTTAAGAGTAACTGAAGAGCTTATATTCAGCATTAAAAGTGCTTAATTTGAAATGTTGTTATGACCTGCGTGAAAAGTTGACACAGAACCGTAATTCACACAATATTCATCATTAACATCAATTTAGCTGTCCAATCAATGTTGCACAGTAACTTCGGTCTTCTTCCATTTTGGCTGCGTGTATTACGTGACTGACTAGCGAACGTCAATATCAGGTACGGTGACTTTTTTCTCTTCCTGAGCCTCTCAGTTGCCTCACATTGCATTTAGCAGAACAGCCATCTACGTTATTCATAGTTTTCAAAGTGTAACAGACACACCCTTCAATTTTTATTTTTATTTTTATTTGGAAATCATAGCCATGTTTTCCTCGGATGCATAACCAAAAGTGTGAATTATTTTGTTGCACTCTTATGAACGTGTAATTTGAGCTAAATATAGGTCCAGACCGACATGTGGGGAACTACGCCGTAAACATTCTCTGCTGCACTGCCTATTATTTCGAGCAGCTTATCAGGTTTTACATTTCTTTCGCGGCTTCCTTTACCCCATCTCAGCTGGCAAATTTCGCTCTTCCTCATCCTTCTTTTTCTTCGTGGCTGGTACATTAAGATATTATTTGGCAATCTTTCATCTATCTTTCGCACTGAATGTCTATAGCAGGCGAGCTGCAGGTCTTTTGTTCTAACTGTGACACTTTCCTGAGCCTGGTCAATTTCCGTGGGTACATTTCTTCCGTGGTCTCACCATGATATTCTACACAAGTCTCTGAGACAGTCTACTTCTACAAATGTACCTAGTGTTTATTTTAGAGCTTTTCGTAGATGATTGTCCACAGTTGTTAAATAATTTGTAAAATGAACTATTAACTGTGGTGTTATCACCAAGTGCGCACCATTGTAAATGTACCAAGACACAGAAATATTATATTGACTGTGTTAAAATAGACTACTATGGCAACTGCATATGTTCTAAATATATATCACTCATATATGACGAAAATCTATGATTGATCGACTGATGTACAATGTTTCTCTCGTTGGAGATGATTTTAATAATCGAAAACGGTAGACAGTAAATGCGAAATTTTCACAGTATTTCTTTCTCCTGTAAGCTCCCAACACTCTCATCCAAAAGTTGTTATAGGCTCGACAATACTTACATAAAACTATGTTCTTTACTTCCCAACTTACCGCAGGAGACCATAACAGAGGTCACAGATTCTCAGCCGGGCGCGGTGGTCTAGTGGTTCTAGGCGCAGCAGTCCGTAACCGCGTGACTGTTATGGTCGCAGGTTCGAATCCTGCCTCGGGCATGGATGTGTGTGATGTCCTTAGGTTAGTTAGGTTTAAGTGGTTCTAAGTCTAGCGGACTGATGACCTAGGATATTAAGTCCCATAGTGCTCAGAGCCATTTGAACCATTTTTGAACAGATTCTCAACTGCAGTTTTCCCACCGGATAAAAAAAATCCTTCAAATGGCTCTGAGCACTATGGGACTTCACATCTGTGGTCATCCGTCCCCTAGAACCTAGAACTACTCAAACGTAGCTAACGTAAGGACTTCACACACATCCATGCCCACGGCAGTTTTCGAAACTGCGACCGTAGCAGTCGCGCGGTTCCGGACAGTGCGCCTAGAATCGCTAGACCACCGCGGCCGGCTCCCACGGGATACTTCTTGTTGTGTTTCACAGTTACTTGTTCCGTATTCCGTTAGGACCCTACTCGGATATGGATGTGCTGGCGCTTTACTACCATGTTTCCTACACTTTCTCCACTGCGTAGGTATTCAGTTTTTTGAAATTTTCTTTCATTCTCCACTTATAATATTCTTCTAATAATTTTCTTAGAAAAAACAGATACTATTCTTATCAATAGCCGCCACTACTTGGTCATCCACAAATAACAAGCCCCACATATATCGATCATTTGTTAAGTAATGGCCCATTGCTCCACATTTCCTATTTGACATGTCTAAGGCTTTCTGGCTTATAAACTAGCCTTAGGTGTGCCAAATTCCATTCCTTGTGCTCTTATTTTGCCTCTAGCATGCATACATTAAACAAATTAATTAAACATTCCCAGAGCACATTCTGCTCATACTTCACTAATTCTATTGGTATCTTTCGTGGTCTGGAAGTTCGTCATTTCCCTCTTCTTTCGCAGATCTTCCTACTTCTGTTGCAGTTGTTGGATCTACATTTCCCATAGATAATTCATTCTCGAAATCCGGTTCTATGTCCATACACCTGGTTCTCTTGTCTCTAAACAGTGTCTTGAAACGAGTTTCCCATTCTCTAATGACAATAACTGTTATTTGTATTCCTTCTTTCACATGTCTGATTAATTTTTCGGAGTTTTCCAGGCGGCCTCTAACTTTGCACCTTCGATACAGCTACCTATCTTCTCACATCTATTTCTCAAATTTTATTTCTCCTATTAATAATTTCATTTTAATCTTCCTCTTTATTTTTAAAGTCTTTTTCCATCCCATCGGTCTCTCGTCCTAAGCCAAATGTTCCTCTATGTTCTGAGTCCACCTACCTGCGGTTTGTTTTCGTTCATCTCATTCTTGAACCAGTGCTTCATATGCGGTCTCGTGAAAGTGTTTTTTAATTTTTTGCTATGGTTCCTCAACCTTTTCACCTTCATGAGAACTTTACAGCGTGCTACGTAGTCTGGGCTATGAAGAAATTTTACGCACTCATCTGTGAGATTATATACGTAATAATTAACAGCATCCAGAAGTTTAATGGAGCTCTGTTTTCCTGAGGTAGCAGTTTCCTCCAAGGTGGAAACACAATCTTTACTCCAAGAAGGAAGTGGTCAGTGCGACATTCTTGTCCTCTGTAAACCCTTATACCATTCTCCATAAGTTTAGAATTTTTCTTTTGTGAGAGGCAGTCTATAATACTTCTCCGACCTATTGAATGTCACTGCTACGTGTATTTATGTAACCGCTTTTGGTGGAACAAAACATTTAACATTTGCAAATCCAGTGCACTAACCTAACCTAACCGCTTTTGGTGGAACAAAACATTTAACATTTGCAAATCCAGTGCACTGCTCGTATTTACAAGCACTTCACCACTTTCGTTTATGGTAGCTTCTCATTACCTTCCTATTATCTCATCATCCACATCAGTACCTGTTTTTTCACTATAATGTACCATGAGCGTTATCTTCTTTGGTGGCCTTATTTTTTCTTCTTGTCGATACCTCATAACAACCATCTTTTATTATTTTGTCAGGGTCATATATTGGTGCATCGACTTCCCCTAACGTACACTCATAGCCACACGTGGAAAAGTCCACAGTTGTATGTCTTTCATTTATTTGTACCGAAACATTAATGCTATTCATGTGCTTTTTGTGGATCACTAATGACACACCTCCGTTTGCCCTGTTCTAATTCCGGACACAAATTCATAAATGAATATAATCTCCGATCATAAGTTATACATTCCCATTTTTGTGACTCAGTTATCCCCACATCAATCTGCATCGTTTTCAACTCCTGAAAACCTCTTTTTCGTTTAGTCTAACCCTGTACATTCAATGATGGCGTAAACAAAGTCCTTAACGTTGTCACTTCCGTCTCTGTGATGTCCCATTTTTCATCTTGCAAGTAGCCTGTTTGTATGTGGGCAGCCCTATAGACTGTGGTCTGTGCCGTCAGCAAGAGAGTCGGTGGTTGGGAGGACTATCAGTTAGCGAGTGGATAGGGGAGTGTATAGACATGATATTTTTAGCAGAGATTCTGTGCTGATAGGACATGCATTGTTAAGTGTGATTAAATGATGTTTTTATAATAAAATACGTAAGGAAATGTATGAGGATGGATGTTGTTGATAATGTTTTGGTATTGGAAGTATTGACAACTGTATAACTTTGCAACTGGATGTCAGATGAATGAGGTAAAATTTTTTAAATATATTGTTTGTTCTCCAATAAAATCTTTATTTTCCTGATCATATGTCTCCTAGTAGTTACAGTCTATAGTAGTCAGAATATTTTTTATTCAAATGATTGTTGTTGCTGCTTGCTGTCATTGCTATAGTTCGTGTTATGAAGATTTTCTCTGAGGTGCGTGACTTATGAAAAAGAATGGGGCTTCCGCTTCGGAATTCGTGATTGAAATGAGTTTAGGCAGTTATCGGAGTTGGGGGTAGTTTCATATTTCTTTAATTTCATACTTTTTGGATTTGCATTGTTGTTAGGTATTCTTGCAATTAAGGCCATTCTTTTGTGTTAATTACTTAAAGTGATGTTGTCAGTGCATATCAGTCAGACTGCGTTGGGCTTGTATATTGTGGCTAAAAAATGAATAGGTTATGTTTGAGTTGCCTTTGTCAGGGAAAATAGTATAGGTCAGTGTTTAAAAAAAAGTTATTAATGAAATAGTTTCAAATTGAGGCTTCTAACAGGAATCTCGAGCCGTTTGTCTGTGTTTCACGAGCGCTTGGCCCAATGATTCAACCTCCACTTTTCTGGACTGGGCAGTATTTTAAGTTGCCAACCCCTAGGCGCACTGCCTTTCAGGCCTTTCAAGCTCCACCTGTCCAACTAGAGAGGGACTAAAAAACTGGTTAGGATTTAGGGAAGATCAAGCATGATGACAATTCGGAACATACTTGAATGAGAAGTAGCAATTCCAAGCGGAAAAAAGCTGCAAGAGCAGTGTGGCCACCCGACATTCTCTCTACCACATACAAGTGATGCCGTTATCTGAGAATGACAAGGCGGTCGGTCGGTCCCTATTGACCCGCCTTGGTCAATAATGGAGGAGCTTTTCTTCATACAATATGCAAGGTTCCGGAACTTTCGAAATTTTTGCGCCAATGGTGTGTTGGAGAGAAACACAGTTGGCATCCCAGCACACACCTATGTTTAATGTGTAATGGCCGGAAGTTTCGTTTTTGTATGTCTGTTATTTATTGTTCAGTGCTGTATCGAGTAGAACGTTGTGTCGCACAGTCTGCAAATTTAGAGATGGCAGAGCTAGAGGAGCAACGGGTCTGTATTAAATTTCCTGTGAAAGTCTGGAACACCACTACAGAGACACAGAATGTTGCAGAAAGCCTACGGTGATGAGTGCTTTGGCCGTACTCTGTGTTATGAATGCTTCGCGTGCTTTAAAAACGGCCGGACGGAAGGTGACTCTCAATGAGGACGCCATTCGACGTCTACCGACGACGCTCATGTTAGGAACGTTAACGAAATTGTACTTGCCAGCCGAAGGTGGACTGTCCGAAAGACTGCAGAGGAATGTAGCATTTCAGTTGGATCATGTCATGAAACCCTGACACACAATTTTGAAATGCATCGTGTTGCCGCCAAGTCCATCCGACGGCTCATGAGTGAAGACCATAAAGACCTACGCCTCGCCATCTCTGATGAGCTTTCGGGTTGCGCAAATGAGAAAGAGATGTTCCTCAAGAGAATCATAACCGATGGTGACACATGGGTCTACGGTTATGTTGATGAGACCAAGGTTCAGTCTCCACAATGGGTCGGGAGAGGGACAAGGTCAGTTCAAATTTCACAGCCATCCTGATAGTTTTCTTTAACTTCGAAGGATTAGTTCATCATGAATTCGTGCCACAGGGAGAAATTGATAATCCTAGGACGTGTTGGGATTCCTGTGAGGAAATGTGAGAAAGAGACGACCTGAAATATAACGAGACAATTCATGGCTCTTGTATCACGGTGGCCCAACCGCACATTCATCCCTGTTGATGCATGACTATTGCTTCCATTTTCATAGCGAATACAATACACATCTGTAAGAATACTGACGTGCTATTCTTCATAATGTTCAAATCACGTTTGAATAAAGCATTAGTACAAAAGTTCCGCATAAACGATTTAGGTTACGATGCGGCACTGCCCAGCTACTTACACGGGTACCGACACATATTGCACCTTCATGTCCCTGCTGGCGAGGGCGATCAGCCGGTAGAGCTCCGCTCCATCAATATTACAATATTACAATGGCTCTGAGCACTATGGGACTTAACATCTATGGCCATTAGTCCCCTAGAACTTAGAGCTACTTAACCCTAACTAACCTAAGGACATCACACAACACCCAGTCATCACGAGGCAGAGAAAATCACTGACCCCGCCGGGAATCGAACCCGGGAACCCGTGCGCGGGAAGCAAGAACGCTACCGCACGACCACGAACTGCAGACTATCAATATTACAGTTGAACGTTTTGGAACAATACATAATTGACGTAATGACGTAGTAAATGGTGTTAATAGCACTGGCAGGGAAAGACACATGAAAGAATATGTGAGAGATATCTGTTTGTTTATTTGTTTGTCTTGCTCGTAATTAGAATGACACGTCGTTCACTGTTTGTCCAATGCGTATTGTCCATCCTTACAAAATAAGTTATATTTTATAAGTAATATAAAATAGTTGATAGCGTAACTTTTGCGCATTTATGTAACCAAAGCAATTACTTTTAATGCAGCTAAAATCTAACGAAATCTTTATTATCATTGTTGTTTCTGACTCAGTAGAAATTACTTCATCATGATCAAAGGCGTGAATTTTATTACTGATAAGCGTGAAAGTTGTTTATGAATGACAGAAAGATGAAACTTCCCGCTAGAGTAAAACTGTGTGCGGCACCGAGACTCGAACTTAGCACCCTTGCTTTTCGTGGCCAAGCGCTTTACCATCTGAGCTACCGAAACACGACTCACGAACATACTTCCTCCAGTACCTCTTCTCCTACACTCCAAATTTTACAGAAGCTCTCCTACGAAACGTGCAGAACTAGCGCTCCTGAAAGTAAGGACGGGTCGTGAGTCTTGCTTGGGTGGCTCAGATGGTCAATCAGCTTTAGGCAGTGGCGCGGCACGGACATGTCGCCCCGGCCGCTGGTGCGTGTATAAGAGGAAATGTAACATTGCTGATACTCGGGCGTGTTGTCTGACTAGATCGCCATGGCTCACAATTTTAGATAGACTACGCTCAGATTTACGTTTGACAATGAATATGCCAGACCTAAGGCTTTCGAAATAGACCGTTTTTTGAGGGGAGATGTTCATTTACCTACTATAGAACTAAATTAAATACTTAAATACACCTATCCATTGTAAGCAGTACAATGTACGTCAAGAGGATTTAAATTCCGCCGCTGTAATGGCCGTATCACAGATGTGACAGTAACTCTTCAGGCGTGGGTCTGAGGATCATTCGGATCTGAATAATCGTCTGAGGTACCAGAATCGATGGTTACTGAATCGCTGCCACCATCTGGAACGGTACTCAGTCACAAGGCTGGACGCTGGGCGATTTTTAGCACCTATCCACTGCTAAACGGTGTCCGACAGGTGCGGATCGTCCGTAACAAATATATCCCTTCATATTTATGTATTGAGCCATGGCCAGGCACGCACATACTCTGGCTGTGGTGGAGAAGGACATATCCACTCGGATTGCATACAGCACCGCGTCATGCAACTGCCACATGGAGAATCGTCAAAGCGAGAGATTGCCACGCAACTGCCGATGACGTACGTGTCGGTGGCCCGCCGGGAGGTGTTGTCGGGTTCGGAGCATGAAACGGACGTGTTGACGCAATAGCGACTCCGAATTTTTCTTTTGTTTCACTTAGTGCTTGCTCTATATACTCATTGAACAATATCGGGGATAGGCTAGAACCCTGTCTCACTCCCTTTCCAAACACTGCTTCACTTTCTTGCCCCCAAACTCTTATAACTCCAATCTGGTTTATGTACAAATTGTAAATAGTCTTTCGCTCATTGTATTTTACCGCGCCAACTTCAGAAATTAAAAGAGAGTATTCCAGTCAACATTGTCAAAATCTTTCTCTAAGTCTACAAATGCTAGAAACGTAGGTTTGGCTTTCCTTAATCTATCTTCTAAGGAAAGTCGTAGGGGCAGTATTGTCTCACGTGTTCCAACATTTCTACAGAATCCAAACTGATCTTCTCCGAGCTCGGCTTCTACCAGTTTTTCCATTCGTCCGTAAAGAATTCGTGTTAATATTTTGCAACCGTGACTTATTAAGCTGATAGTTCGGTAATTTTCAAATCTGCCAACATCTGATTTCTTTGGGATTGGTATTATTATATTGTTCTTGAAGTCTGAGTGGATTTCGCCTGTCTCATACATCAAGCTCACCAGATGGTAGAGTTTTCTCAGAGCTTGCTCTCGCAAACTATCAGTATTTCTAATGGAATGATGTCTACTCCCGGTGCCTTGTTTCGACTTAGGTTTTTCAGTGCTCTGCCAAACTACTCACTCAGTATCAAATCTCCCATTTCACCTTCAATTACATCCTCTTCGATATCCATAATATTGTCCTCAAGTACATCGACTTTTGTATAGACCCTCTATATACACATCCAACTTTCTCCTTTCTCTTCTTTGCTTGGAACTGGGTTCCCATCTGAGCTCTTGATAGTCTTACAAGTGGTTCTCTTTTCTCCAAAGGTCTCTTTAATTTTCCTGTAGGCAGCATCTGTCTTACCCCTAGTGATATACGCCTCTACGTCCTCACATTTGTCCTCTAGCCATTTCTGCTTTACCATTTTGCATTTCCTATCGATCTTATTTTTGATTCGTTTGTATTCCTTTTTGCCTGCTTCATTTACTGCATTTTTGTATTTACTCTTTTTAACTATTTAATTCTCTGCTGGCTTCACTATTTCCCTCACACTTTCCAATCGTTCCCTAATGCTTTCCATGAAACTCTCTACAACCTCTGGTTCTGTCAGTTTATCCAGGTCCCATCTCCTTAAATTCCCACCTTTTTATAATTTTTTCCGTTTTAATCTACAATTAGTAATCAATAGATTGTGCCCAGAGTCCACATATGGCCCTGGGTATGTCTTACAATTTAAAACCTGGTTCCTAAATCTCTGTCTTACCATTGTATAATCTATCGGAAACCTTCCAGTATCTCCAAGCCTCTTCCACCTATACACCCTTCTTTCGTGATTCTTTAACCAAGTGTTAGTTATGATTAAGTTATGCTCTGTGCAAAATTCTACCAGGCGGCTTCATCTTTTATTCCTTACCCCTATTCCATATTCACCTACTACAGTTCCTTCTCTTCCTTTTCCTACTATCGAGTTCGAGTCACCCATGACAATTAAAATTTCGTCTCTCTTCACTGTCTGAATAATTTCTTTTATCTCATCATGCATTTCATCAATCTCTTCCTCATCTGCGTAACTAGTTGGCATATCAACTTGTACTAATATGGTGGGCGTGGGCTTGGTCACAATGATGCGTTCAGTGTGCTGTTTGTAGTAGCTTACTCGCACTCCTAAATTTTATTTTTACTCCTGCATTAGCCTGATTTGGTTTTTATTTATAGCCTTATAGTCAAAGACCAGAACGTGTGTTCCTCTTGCTACCGAACTAATCCCCACCATATCTAACTTTAACCTATCCATTTCCATTTTTAATTTTTCTAACCTACCAGCCCGATTAAGGGATCTGACATTCCACGCTCCGATCCGCAGGACGCCAACTTTCCTTCTCCTGTGTAGTCCTCGCCGGAGATCGGAATTGGGGACTATTTTACCTCCAGAATATTTTACCCAGCAGGACGCCGTCATCATTTAACCAAACAATAAACCTGCATGCTATCGGCAAAAATTACGGCTGTAGTTTCCTCATGCTTTCAGCTGTTGGCAGTACCTGCACAGCAAGGCCGTTTTGGTTAGTGTTACAAGGGCAGATCAGTCAATCATCCAGACCGTTGCCCTAACAACTACGGACAAGGCTGCAACCCCTCTTCAGGAACCACACATTTGTCTGGCCTCTCAACAGAAACCCTTCCTTTGTGGTTGTAGCTACAATATGGCTATCTGTATCGCTGAGGCACACTAGCCTTCAATATTCAGTTTCTCTCAATGTCGCAGGAAGCTTATGTAAAGTAAGCCAGTATATGTCATTATAATAGCTGTAGTAATGACGCTGAATCGCGCCTTGTGCGAAAAGATGCAGTGGAGTTTGATTAGGGCTGTGAATGAAACGTGTATGTGATGCAATACTAATTCAAAAGACCAGACGCAAAATTTGGGTCTCCGATACATCAAGAAAGTAAGGCGGACAAGGATCTGGAAATGAAATAATTATTGTGGCTGTTTGACTACGGCCAACGATTCGGGCACGACGTTAAGCGCTCTGAAACACGGGAACTAGCAACAACGTGTGAAGCATCAACTGCGAGGTAATTAAAATCGGACTACAGTGCCTGGACAATTCCTATGAAAACCACAAGAGAAATTACCAGTCCATGTTGACTCTGTAATAACCTCAATGTCGATGTGACGGTAAGCTCTGTTCCTTCCTGTATCGTTATTTCAGTCCATGGCCCACAGAGGGAGCGTTGCAGGGCATTTATGGAACACAGCAAAACTTTTTAAATAAATGTTAAAATATAAAAACATGTGCATGCTTTTTAATATTATTAAAGCCACTGTTTTCATTGAGGATAGTAAATAAAGCAGTTTTATAAAAAGGATTGCCGGCAGTATCTGTAATAAACGGTAAACATCACGTGTTCGTCGTTGATGAGACACATGTAGTTCAACACCGTACTTAAGAGTTTTGAACATTGAGAAGTCTGTGTCTCGTATCTGTCTAGTTCTGCGAAGACATATTCATGGGATTTATAGACCTGGAAAAAGGGTTTGAAATGAATAATGGGGTAAGATGTTCGAAATTCTGAGAACAATAGGGATAAGCTATAGGGAAAAACGGGTAATGCACAGCATGTAAAAGAACTAAAAGGCAACAATAAGGGTGGAAGCGCTTTCATTAAGAAGGATATTAGACAGGAATGTAGTCTTTCGCCCATACTCTTCAGTCTGTACACTGAAGAAACAATGATGGAAATAAAGAAAAGGTTTAAGAGTGAAATTAAAATTGAAGGAGAAAGGATATCAATGATAAGATTCCCTGATGACTTTGCTTACCTCAGTGGTTCAAATGGTTCGGAGCACTATGGGACTTAACTTCTAAGGTCATCAGCCCCCTAGAACTTAGAACTACTTAAACATAACTAACCTAAGGACATCACACACATGCATGCCCGAGGCAGGTTGCCTCAGTGAAATTGATGAAGAGTTGTATAATATGCTGAATGGAATGAACAGTCTAATGATTACAGAATATAGATTTAGAGTAAATCGAAGAAAGACGAAAGTAACTACAAGTAGCAGAAGTTAGAGCAGTGAGAAACTTAACATCGGGATTGGTGATCACGAAGTAAATGACGTTAAGGAGTTCTGCTGCCTAGGCAACAAAATAACGAAAGACGGACGGAGTAAGGAGAACATCAAAAGTAGATTATCGCTGCCAAAAAGGGCATTCCTGGACAAGTTTACTAGTATCAAACATAGGCCTTAATTTGAGAAAGAAATTTCTGAGAAAGTTCGTTTGGAGAGAAGAAGAGAATCGATGCATTTGAGATGTGGTGTTACAAACAAATGTTGAAAATTAGGCAAGGAATGATGAGTTTGTTCGCTAGGAAAGGAAACTATGGAAGATATTTACACAAAGAAAGGACAGGATGGTACGACAACCGTTAAGACATCATCGAATAACAACATGAAGCTATAGAGGGTAAAAACTGTAGAGGAAAACAAGGACTGGAAATGTCCAGCAAATGATTTAGGTGTTAGGTTGCACAGGCTGCTCTCAGATGAAAATGTTAGCACAGTAGAGGAATTCGTGGCGTATCACATTAAACCAGGTAGAAGATTGATGACTTTAAAAAAATGCTTCCATCTGGAGAGAAGCTTTCGGAACTGGGAGAAAAATATTACGGACCATAAGATGGGCTTACAGAAGGTTGTGGGCATAGAAATTAGGTGGCGTCTGTTCCACTAAAAATCAGGCCAAATCTCATCTTCTCGATCCAAACAACGCCTGAAATAACTAAGTATGTTATAATTTAGAGCATAGACGTTGGTCATTAATAATACTTCTTGTTCGCACATAATTTGTGTTGGGTAGGACGCATATGCACAGCAAACTTCATATACAACAGAAAACATTGGTGTGAGGTATGTGAAAGCCACACTGAGATTAAATATCGAAAGTTTGTGTGCTATTTTCCCTGTTTATAACTGTCACGAGAATAAATTTCTTTTGGTAGTGATAAACGTTTTCCCATGTTTGTCACGGTTAACTTTGAAAATTCTAGGTTAATCTGAAATGTGGATTTATCCTGATATACGTCTGGCCCATCTGACCGCTTTTCCAAATAGGTCAATAAAATTTTTATGCCAGTGAAAGTTTATTATTTATGATAACCGAAATCAGTATGGCACCTTTTAGTTTTCAAATACATGTAAAAAAAATGTTAACTACGAAACAGTTCTTAGGGAGTGAACTGTAGGTGATGTTTTTTGTGGTGAGAGTGTTTTGGTAAGTGTGTGGGGGAATCATCCAAGCATGGCTTCTAGAAAGGCAGTGAGGAAACGGAGAAGGGAAACCATGGCGCTGAGAGGAGTATTCTGTTAATGAAGAAAGGATAGGATTTCGTGGTATGGTTTAACTTACATGAAGCGTATGTAGGTGTAAAGTGGGCGCCATGACACATAGGGTTGGGGTGCTGGAGGGAGTGAAGGCTGTTTTTGTTAGTATGAGCTCAGCAGAGTTTGTGAGCTACTAATCGAAGATGAACTTATACGGCAGTTGGAGTCAATATTGCGTGCGTGGGGATTCCGAAGATGGATGTTCTACAAGAAAAGAGAGAGAGAGGGAGAGATGAGAGGGGGAAGCTAGAAAGCGCATACTAAATTGGAGTGGAGGGAGTATGGAACATGAGGACTGCGTGGCGTTCGAGGATTTATAAGCAGTAATAGAGACTTAAGAGTGCAGGAATACAGCGTAATCATACATCTAAATCTGTTTATGTATTCTGCAAAGCACCTTCTCGTTTGTGGTAAGGGTCGCTTACCCCCCCTCCCCCCCTCCCACCACTCCACTTACTGTTTCAGTAGAAATGGTCCGTTAGAGGAAAGATACTTGTGAAGCGTAAACATGATGTCTTTCAAAAAATATTACATGACTGTGAATCTCAGTTATGAAATGTTAGGTTAGGTGTGAAGCCTATGTGTCAGTTCTCATTTCTCTAACTTTTCAGTCATGGCCATTTGCAGAGTTATTGTAGGGGGAAGCAATAGGTTACCTGATTCTTGTAGTAACATACGCCCTCGGCATTTTAACAATTACATTTTGGTACAAAACTTATCTCTCGCAGAGTCCGCAACTGGAGTTGGATGATGACCACTGCGACACTTTCGCGCTTACTAAAAAAAGCTGCGGGGAAACGCGGTACTTTCCGTTGCATCGATCAGTTACATCAGTCCTAACTGGCAGGAATCGTAGGCTGACGACCTATATTGAAATGTCGGTGGAACGGGTATCTTGTAATCTACCTCCTTCCTTGGTGAAGTACTCTTCCAGACAAAGCTTCCAATCAATCTCTGTCGATATATGTGATAAGGTTTATATAGTCGTAATTTGTGCGCATTACTCTACATTTCTTTCTGAAGAGGGCTTACGTAGGATTAGAACTTTGCGAGTATGGTGTATGGTGGCAGCTGTACTCCACATTATTGGTAGATTACTAATAGCCAGATTCGGGATTTTTGTTTTACAGTTCTTTCTTTGTCCTCGATTGTTTGCTGGATGTATTCCGATCTCTGTCTTCCTCTACAGTTTTTACCCTCTATAGCTCCATCTAGTAGCACTGAATTTATTCCCTTATGTCTTACCAGATGTGCTGTCATCCTGTGCGTTCTTCTTGTCAGTATTTTGCACATTTATCTATTCTCTCCAGTTCTGCACAGAACCTCCTCAATCCTGACCTTATCACTTCACCTGATTTTCCACACTCATTGCTGCAAGACATTCTAATGCTTCGATTCTCCGTATCACTGCTATACAATGCTGTGCTCCAAACGTACGTTCTCAGAAATATCTACCTGAAACTAAGATCTATGTCTGATACAAATAGTCTTCCCGTGGCCAGCTACACCCTGCTTTTCATGTCCTCCTTGCTCCGTCCGTCATTGGTTATTTTTCTGCCTAGGTATTAGAATTCCTTAATTTGATCTACTTCGTGACCGTGAATCCTGATGTTAAGTTTTCGTTGTTCTCATTTCAGCTATTTCTCATTACTTTCGTTTTTCTTCGATTTACTCTCAGTCCGATTCTGCACTGTTTAGACCATTCATTCCATTCAGCATAATATGTAATACTTCTTCACTTTCACTGAGGATGGCAGTGTCATGAGCGAATCGTATCACTGACATCCTTTCACCTTGAATTTTAATTTCACTACTGAACCTTTGTTTTATTCCTGTCACTGCTTCTTCGATGTACAGGCTGAAAGTAGAGGCGAAAGGCTACATTCCAGACTTAGACCGTTTTTAAGAAGAGCGTTTCGTCCTTGCCCTTCCATTCTTAGTATTCTTTCATCACTCTTCTAAATGTATGTTACCCGTCTCTCCCTAAAGATTACCACTATTCTCCTCAGAATTTCGAACATCTTGCCCCATTTGAGATTGTCGAACGCTGTTTCCAGGTCGACAGATACTAGTTTTCTTTGGTCTTCCTTGCATTATCAAATGCTTCTCTGGTGCCTTTACCTTTCGTAAAGCCAAACTTATCGTCGTCTGATATATCATCAATATTCTTTTATATTCTACTGTATATTATTCTTGTCAGCAACTAGGAAACACGAGCTATTAAACTTACTGTGCCTCCTTAATTCTCGCACTAGTCGGCACTTAGAGTCATAGGAACTGTGTATATGATGTTTTTCCCGAATGTCTGATGGTTCATTGCAGGTTTCATACATTCTACACACCAACATGAATATTTACTTACTTCCCACTTTCCCCAATTATTTTAGAAATTCTGATGGAATGTTGTCTATCGCTTCCGCCTTGCTTGCTATTAAGTCTTCCAAAGCTCTTTTAAATTTTGACTATAGTAAGAGATCCTCTGTCTCTTGTGTATTGCCTTGCGTTTCTTCTTCCTTCACATCTGACAAGTTTTCCCTCCTGATAAAGGCCTTGAATATACTCCTTCCACCTAGCCTCTCTCTCCTCTATATTTGACAGTGGAATTCCCATTGTGCTCTTAATGTTACCACCCCTGCCTTCAATTTCACTTGTCTATATGCTGAAGCAGTCCTTCCGACAGTCATTACTTTTGCGGTTGGTTCATATTTTCCAAGCAGCCATTTAATCCTTTTCTTTCTGCACTTCTTGTTTATTTCATTCCTACGTGACTTCTATTTCTGTTTTTCCGAATCTCCCCGAACATTTTTGTACCTCTTTCTTTCTTCCATCAACTGAGGTATTTCTTCTGTTACCTTTCTTGCACCTGCATTTTTCTTTACAACTTCTTCTTTTTGTACAGGTCAAAATAAAATCGACCACTGTGTCCTCTTCTGATTACGCGCACTTCGACATGGACAGAGATGTTGCCAGTGGCTATCTGGTGCCCTCTTTCGATGACAGTTAATTACAATTAGGTTTCACTTCACACTGAACTATTGAGTCACATTAAAGACGAAGTTGCTCGTCTCACGTGTACGTCATACGTTCTGTCTGGTGCTTCCTCTTCTACCCCTCCAGAACCACCCTCTCTCTCTCTCTCTCTCTCTCTCTCCCTCCCTCTCTCTCTCTCTCTCTCTCTCCTTCTCATTCTATCATCCTACCTGTCAAACTCGTAGGTATTACTGTATTTAGTAATGCTTGACCAGTGGTGAGCACTGCTAAGTCATCAGCAGTACTACTTCCACTATTTTGACATTTTTCCACGTTAACTGGTACTGCCACAGAATATATCTTGGTACCTCTACCAACTGCGTTAGTTGCGGTCAACAAGTTCCACTGTCAATCCATAGACGACTGTATTACTCAAATTGCCTGCTCGTTTGCGCAGCCACTAGTGCAATTGCTTGCGGATGAGGTGGGAGCTGTTGCATTACTCTTACGGCTTATATGATGTAGAGGCATCTCTCCATTACACCGATGCTGTGATGATCGAGTAGCGCTTTACCCTTCGAGTCAGAATTTAAATAGCTACATTACTGGCATCGAAGGAAGCGCTTGAGCAGCATAATAGAATGTTGTTTGTTTGGTGAACCGAACATTATTCACACTGCAACCCACCAAAACAAGCTATAGTCAACATTGTTTCTGTTTATCTACGAATTTTTAATCGATGAAACAGAAAGAATACAACATAATGTCTGCAATCGACAGTGGCAGATAAAACATTGCTTTGAATGTAGTGTGACTTAATAGGTTATTATTTACCCTGAGAGACAAAAAATGAAGATGCACCATGAAAGAATTATCCGAATGAGACTGAAACAACTTCTTGCGTAAGAGCCAAAGGTGGACCAATGCGTTATTGCCTTGCTGAAATTTGAAGCTCCTTCCGGTAAACAAAGCATCTAATTTTTTTTTCAAATTGCAATTATTGGCCTATCCATGCATCTACGTCACATCTACCGATTTCCGTCCCATTCGAATATTTGTTTCGTGGAGCACTGGTTTTCTTTATAATGTGTTTTTAATCTTTTCCTTGATGTTTGTTGTTCACAATAGGTATTAAAATCTGGTTTCGCAGGATAGAGCGGATCAGGTTATGGTTATGGAGGGGGCTGTAATCAGTTACTGTTACTTGCACAAAGCACACAAACTTTTATTTTCCTAAGAACCACTTAATCACACATATCCTTAAAAGGATCAAATTAAAACATTATGGCTGAAGGTCTAGTTAAGGAAACTTGTGATGCATCCTGGTCTGAAGGCCCAAAACCACACCAAAAACAAGAATGCCGGAAAGCCTGAACACAAGTCATAAAAAATTGCTTTAAAGAATACATGCACCGGAAGGCCTTATTTTTTAAAAATATAATACTCGACTGAAGGCCACACACTGGACATTGAACAACTCAGGACTTAGGACCTGGATAACAAGAATTTAAAATAGAACTAACTTTCAAAATTGCAGTCATTAAAAAAATCAATCTTCAAATTTTTAATTTAAGTTAGCTGACGCCCTTATTTAAAATTGAAACAAACTAAATTAATAGAAGGCTGAAGGCCTCGCACAGTACATCAGACTAAAACGAAAATCACAATTTAAGATCAACAGAACAGTTGTGCTCAGAAGTTTTCCAAGGATCAGCCTGAGGAGATAGCTCTAATGTAAGGTTGGGTGAGACAGGCAACCAAGAGTAAGGTTAAATAACCGGATGGCAACCCGACCCAGGGATGGCTGAAGTACTGACTGACAACCTAATCAATTCCCTTTTGCCCGACCAACGGTGCGACAACGGAAAATATGAGCCGAGGATGAAGATACCAGCAGCAGTATATCTTCTAAATTTGAGTCTAAGAACAACCAGGGCACAATAACCACTCTTAAGAAAAAAAATGAACAAACAACTAAAAGGCTGTCGAACTACACGGCGTGCCGGACAGCATCAACACGACGAGGAAAAACACATTGCCGGAAAACTATGCTATGACCAGGGCAGGTAACTAGGGCGTTAAGCCACAAGGCAGAAAATACCGCTGGGGCACTTCACTGATATGTAACAACGAATAGATAAAGACCATACAGGAACATGGCTACAAAATTTCGCTGACTCCAACACACCATACATTGCCGCTAGTCGGAACAGCCCAGGAAACAACAACTGGCAATGAACAAAGATATGTCACAGCAATTGAGGTTTCATAACACGTTAACTGATCACTGAACTTGAGTGTCCAGGTTCAGTGGGGAACAAACTTTGTAGCTCTTGCAGGTAGCACCTCACAATCCGACCGCACGTACACGCTGCCAGCGGTCCCGGTCTGACCTCACGCTACGGAGACTTCCTCGCTGCTCTGTTCCAACTGACCGACTGCCACACACACCAACAAACGGAAATATCGCTGTCACACCAAAAATGGTACAGCAGTACCAGTATCGATATGCGCTGCTGCTGCCACTTGCAGCAACATGCCAAAGAACAGACGGCATCAATGTGGGCCGGGAACGCCTCAGGTATGTTAATTATTCAACGAAATATTTTGCTCATATGAAAACAGGTATTTGGTTTGACACTGATTGACAGGGTTGCTGGCTGTCTTCCTGTAGTGAAATTCTGGCAAAATGGTGCGTTAGATCGTTAAAATTCCGCGCTAGTAGGAGGTCGCTGCCCACAACGCTCCAAATGTTCTCAATTGGAAAGAAATTTGACAACTTTCCTGACTGAGACAGGATTTTCCAAGGACAAAGAGGAGCAGTGAAAACATTGTCGTGTGTGTGCGGACATTATCTTGCTGAAATGTAAGCCCAGGATGGCTTGCCTTAAAGTGCAACAAACCAGGTCGTAGACGTATTGCCGATGACAACCAAAGGTGTCCTACAATGAAATGAAATGTGACTCCAGACCACCACTCGTGGCTGCACAGTGGGCAACTGTCGGTTGGTGTACCACAGCTGTCCAGGGCATCTCCGTACACGTTTTCAATACTCATTGCGGCAGTCGGCGCAAGGGGCGGACTGAGCTCAGTTCTTTTTCTGTAGGCCACTTATCAAAGGTCAATGCCGTCACTGAAGCACCAGTTGCGCGTCGGACCTATCATAATGATGAATCCGGGGCTCTGAACGCCTTAGGGACGATTGTTTGGCGCTCTCTAGGTCGATCGCTTTCTTCTAGACGCTGTGTTCGGCCATGGTTCACCATTTCCTGCCAGCATAGTCGAATAGTGACATATCTCCTATTGAAATGACGAGCGATTCGCCGATTACCCCAATTAACTTCTTTTAACCCAAGTACACGCCTTCTTTCAAATGCTGACAACTGCGTATTTTGTTCACCAGCCTGCCTGCGAGATATAGTTACTGTACAACTGAGTACAAGGAATGAAATTCGCAAAGACCTTACACCGTGGTATCGACGTGTCCTCTGTTTACTATCGTTGCTCGATGCGTGGTGAAACTGATCTCAGTGTCACACATTTATGCATAGTCCGCCTAGGTTCACAATTTTACATTTTTCGTTGGTGAAAATCAGTTTTTCACCAATCTGCGTAACTCCCTCGTGGTGCATATTTTTTTTATTTATCTTAGAATGTATTTCACGCTACAACGTGTTTGCTTTAACTGGCGACAACTAATATCTCGAAAACGGCCCTCAGTACGAAAACATGTGCTAGGTGAAAAGTTAATGTCTGTAAAGCGGACCTCTGTTTGTGCTATAACTGGTCCCCTCCTGTGTTGGCTGCGCCAACGTTTATTTTCAAGAGGGAAACCCTCAGTTTTATTGCATAATCAGATTCTACGCCAAAAAATACGTACGGTTTACTCAAACCATTTTTTTCCGTTCGTGGTTGATGGTGCGGTCAGCAAATATCAAGTGTGCCTGTTCTTGCGATTAAGAAGCGGTACATTTGATTCTACATTTAATTTACGATGTAAATGTAAACCTGTGTGTTCGAACAGTGGATACTTATGTTTGAAATTTACTTTAGTGTGGCAGATTTAGTTGTACAGTTACAGAATAGTTAGCCGTTCCAATGTGTGGTTAGTAACTACGTTTAACGTGATCCTGGCTCAGTGACAACTTTGGTGACAATCAGTTTTCGGTTAGCATCGGGATGCTTGATGGCGACGAGTCCCCTTGCTACTCTCCACAGGAGTACTTGATTTCGGCTTCAGGTATTATTGGAAATCCTGGCTCGTGAGGGATGAATTTGGGGTAGGGGTGTCTGAAGATAACCTTTCTAGGTTATTACTGAATAACTCAAAAACCGTAGCCTCCAGCAAATGCGTATCCCAGTACAAAACTTGACTACACTCAATTTTCTGCAAAAAAGTTCCGTTAATTTTTGTCTGTAGGACTAATAGTTTCCGCATAGTCATAGAGAATATATGAAAACTCGTGCATCGAAGACTAGCAACAACATTGTGGGTTGCATTAAACGACAGCTGTATGGGCAGCTGAATTTTTATGTATGTGCGGCATAGTCAGCACAATGGAGGTGAACTTCACAGTAACGAAGTGATCGTACAGCATAATGTAGTTGTTTTCATGTGCCAGCCCTCAAACGGAGAGTTCTTTCTGTAAGACAGTGCACCTCCCCATCAGCCCGAACTGTGTCAAAGCAGGTTTACCATTTCTCTACAGAAATTACGGATAGTGGGTATATATGGGCCTGAGACCAGACCCTCAGCTTACTTGAACAAAGCCTGCAGTCTAGTTAACCAATGCTGTTTAATATAAATCGGAATTGTAACAACAGTTGGAACAATACATTCATAAGAATATTTATATTGTATCTGTTCATTGCGGTAAGAATAACTGACGGAAGACATAAGCGGTTAGAACTAAATATCAGCGTAATTTATTGCAGCTTTGAGGAGATTTATCATTTTACAGATGACTTCCCTGAAGGGCTAGCAAAACATTTTGTCGATATAAATTGGCAGAAATAGGATCAGGATGTCAATGCTTTATTATCGTTAAAACTTCAATATGTCCACATAACAGGAATTCAGGGTCAGGTGCACTGTCATCCATCACGTATTATGGAAGTCTCTTAAGCTAGCGCAATGCTAGCAGTATATTCTACGGGTATGTTGTGTACATATGAATCTTAAATTTATCATCAGAAAATACTGCCTCAAAATGCCCCAGTTCGTTGCCAAAGTGTTCTTCTTCCTCGATTATGTCAAAAGTGATTTAACATTTTCACTTATAATAGCTAAAAGGGATAAGAGCGTCGAATTATTAGTAGTGGAAAAATTTAATTAGCCATTCTTCTTACACACGCACGAAGGATATTATTCTTTCGAAAAAACTTAGCAGTAGACAGTCAGAGCATGCAGTACGCGGCGGAGAAAAATAAATAAACAAACCAACAGTGGCCTCATAACACATTTGTTCTACAATAAATTTTAATGTGAAGAGTCATACATAGCTTTAAAATAAAATTATACTGCATAAACATAGCACTAGGAACAAAATTGGCCCATATTATCCACAATTTATGCATGATGTTTCAGAGAAAATAACGAAGTATACTGCCCTAAAAATATTGGACAGTCTCGCTTGTGAATTATTGTAGCTGCCAAATAATGAAAGTTTCAAAAACTAACTGAAATCACATGCGCATTACAAATATTTCAACTCCATATGTAATTTTATGAATAGGTAGTTGGTAAGTATGTGGTTGGGCTACGTTTCTCAAATCATGCTGTAAATTAAGATAATGAAAAATGGAAATGCCCCTTACGAGGCAGATCCGGCCCCCTTGGTGCAGGTCATATTACATTCGTCGCACCATTGGGCGCCCTGCGTGCCGGATGGGGATGAAATGATAATGAAAACAACACCCAGTCCCTGAGCGTACTTAGCGGAGAAAATCCCCGACCAAGCGGGGAATCGAACCCGGGCCTGTAGGACGACAGTCCGTCACTCTGACCACTCAACTATGGGGGCGGGCAATTAAGATAATAAAACATATAAATGGCTAAAGTTTATCCATGGCTATGTAGAGAAAATAAATCTCATTTTTAAACACGCTGACACGTTCTACATCACAGCAATTTATCACAAGTGTAAAATGGTTTTCAAATACTGCTACCATTTACAAAATTTGTTGAGTACGAAGTTATTTATTTAGAGATATTTTCAAGACTATACCTCATCATCAGGCTGTTGTGGCATTAAATAATGTAGTCAACAACTATTGTGACTGGTAGTTGTATCTGAAAACCTTTTCATTTTTTGAAACAGTCACGGTAGATTAACGGTCAATATTGCTTTAAATTGCCGCAAGTATGTTCCACGGAAAATGCGAACGACCAAACTGGGCAAATTAAACACTGCAAATGGTAACCCGGGGTAGCTGGATGAAGAGTGGTAAGACAAACGCTCTACAGACGTAATAAACATGAGGCTGAGGGCAAATTACGAGCACCAAAATACAGCCGAAATTATAATGAATTCACCTGCGATGGCACATCATATTTAAGGTGAATTGATTTTTCTGAAGTTACCATCAAACCTGCTAGACCTTTGTGAAGAACTATTCCTGCGGACCTCCCGCGATGTTTTGCAAGGCTCAATCCACTTCCGGCGAATGCGGAGAGGATCCACTTGAAGAAAGGAGCAGAGAAAAAGCCCTGACTCGAGGAAGGAAGCTATTCTAATCCCTCTTCTTGAACCAGGGACCGATCGCATAATACCAGATGAATATCGTAACGCTGTCTTCAGCATCTGTGTACAGAAGTAAGAGCGGAACGTAAACCGACGTCTTGCCTAGGTTGTAGATTCCACACAGTTCGTCCAAGGTTTGTTCACGATAAATTATTTTACTACTGATAACTTGACACACTACTGGTAACTTGACGTCTGTGGTGCGTTAACACAAAGGACATTTGTAAGCAAGCATAATTTTGAATGAGGTTTCTTTTATGACGAGCAGTTTACGATATAGTTTTGAGACTAAATAGCTGTGGGTAGCTTATCCAGTTTGTATAGCGGATAGTCAATCATTATTCGGTCCTACCTGCATAACAGACATTTCTAGGAATGCCTGAAAATAATACTGCCAAACAAGTGTGGACATGTTAACTTTGCTACCCAGGGAAGCCCTGAAGCGTCACCTTCTTTGCCTTTTCAATGAACAGCACCATCTCCATGACCATGGAGGTGGTTGAAGGGAGTGAAATACATACAGGATGTTTCCGTAAGAGCGTGCAAACTTTTAACACGACATAGATAATGATTAATTGAACAATTTGACGCAGGGAACATGGTGTCGGAAAAGGTAGTTTACGGAGACATGGAAGTAAGCTTGTCTACCCCTTTGTCTAGCGTTATTGTTTTCCTGCTTGTTTACAACCAACATGCCTACAAGTTTACACGTAAAGTGGTGTTTATTTACATGTATATTCCCTATTTCCTGCAAGGAATCAAGGTGGACGAGCCTAATTACTGGGAAGTCTATCTGGCCGTCTGAATGGTCACCTGTGCTTGAGATCCAAGCAAAGAGTTCTACCTAACTTGTTGGAGAAGTACCCTTGGCTCTTAGTGAGAGGATGTGGATACAACATGCCGGTGCATCGCCTTACTTCAGTGTTGTTGTGCTCAAATGTTTTTTCCTCAACTATTTCAATGCTGTATTTCCTGGTCGCAGGATTGGAAGGGGAGATCCTATTCCATGGCTTGCGAGTCACCTGACCTGAATCCTCTTGATTATTTCCTATGAGGATATCTAAAGTGACTTATGTATGAGACCGCAGTGGATATGGAGATGGTCTTAGTTTCCAGAATTGTAGCTGCCTGTGATGTGATTCGCAACGCACCACGGATATTTGTGCGTATGCATTTTGTTCGCCGATGTCATGCTTGCGCTGACGTTGATAGTCGTCCGTTTCTACATCTACGTTTATATGGAAACTCAGAAAATTACGTTTAAGTGCCTGGCAGAGGGTTCATCGAACCATCTTCACCTCCAATCTTGTATAGCGCGCGGAAAGAACGAACACCTAAATCTTTCCGTACGAGCTCTGATTTCCTATATTTTATCGTGGTGTTCGTTTCTCCCTATGTAAATATTTTCGCATTCGGAGGAGAAAGGTGGTGATGGGAATTTCGTAAGAATA
The DNA here is from genome assembly GCF_023897955.1 of Schistocerca gregaria. Taxonomy (NCBI): domain Eukaryota; kingdom Metazoa; phylum Arthropoda; class Insecta; order Orthoptera; family Acrididae; genus Schistocerca; species Schistocerca gregaria. The sequence goes on from NC_064921.1 coordinate 211,234,239, forward strand.
TTCCGTCTCAACGAAAAACGCCTTTCATTTAATGGTGTCCAGCCCAAATCCTGTATCATTTCAGCGACACTCTCCCATATTTTAGGATAATACCAAAAGTGCTGCCCTTCTTTGAACTTTTTCGATGTACTCCGTCACTGCTATCTGGATCCCACACCGCGCAGCGGTATTCTCATAGAGTATGGACAAGCCTAGTGTAGGCAGTCTCCTTAGTAGATCTGTTACATTTTCTAAGTGACTTACCAAAAAATCGGAGTCTTTGGTTAGCCTGCCCTACATCATATTCTATGTTTTCCTTCCAGTTGCTCGTAATTGTAATTCCTAGCTATTTAGTTGAATTTGCGGCCTTTATATTTGACTTATTTACCGTGTAACCGAAGTTTAACGGATTACTTCTAGCTATCGTGTGGATGACCTCACACGTTTCGTTATTTATGGTTAAATGTCAAATTTCGCTCCATTCAGATGTCTTTTCTAAATCGTTTTGCAATTTGTTTCGGTCGTATGAAGACATTATTAGTCAATAAACGACAGCGTTATCTGCAAACAACCTAAGATGGCTGCTCAGATTGTCTCCCAAATCGTTTATACAGATAATGATGATGATGATGATGTTTGGTTTGTGGGGCGCTCAAATTCGTGGTTATGACCACCCACACAATTATACAACCTTTGCTCAGTCCAATCTCGCCACTTTCAGGAACGATGATGGAATGATAAGGACAACACAAACACCCAGTCCTCTCGAAGCAGGTGATAATCCCTCACCCCGATGGGAATCGAACCCGGGACCCAGTGCTCGGGAAGCGCGAACGCGACCGTGAGACCATGAGCTGCCGAAATTTATGTAGATAAGGAACAGCAAAGGGCCACCTTGGGGGACGCCAGAAATCACTTCTGTTTTACTCGATGACTTTCCGTCAGTTACTACGAACTGTGTCCTCTCTGACAGGAATTCACAAATCCAGTCATATAACTGAGAAGATATTCCATAAGCAAGCAATTTCGCTGTAATACGATTGTGTGGTAGTGTCAAAAGCCTTATGGAAATCCATAAATGCGGAATCGATCTGAAATCCCATGTCAGTAGCACTCAACACTACACGTGAATAAAGAGCTAGTTGTGTTTCACAAGAACAATGTTTTTAATGTGTGTCAATAGAGCGTTTTCTTCGAGGTAATTCATAATGTTCGAACACAATATATGTTCCAGAATCCTGCTGCATATCGACGTTAATTATATGGGCTGATAGTTAAGTGGATTACTCCTACTACCTTTCTTTAATATTGGTGTCACCTGTGCAACGTTCCAGTGTTTGGATACGGATGTTTCGTCGAGCGAACGGTTGTAGATGGTTGTCAGGTATGGAGCTAATGCATCAGCATACTCTCAAATGAACCTAACTGGTATACAGTCTACACCAGAAGACTTGCTTTTATTAAGTGATTTGAGATGCCTCACCACTCTAAGGATATTCACTTCTACGTTACTCATGTTGGAGCTAGTCTCGATTTTAATTCTGGAATATTTACTTCGTCTCCTTTGTGAATGCAGTTCGGAAGGAAGTGTCTAGTAACTATGCTTTGGCAGCACTTTCTTCGACAGTATTTCCATTGCTAACGACCAGAGACAGCATTGATTGTTTCTTGCCGCTAACATACTTCGCGTACGACCGGAATGTCTTTGGATATTCTGCCAGGATTCGTTGTGAAAACTGCTGTAAGCATCGGGAATTGAAGACCTCGCTAAATTTCGAGCTTCTGTAAAAGACCGCCAATCTTGGGGATTTTGCGTCTGTTTAAATTTGGCATGTTCGTTTCGTTGTTTCTGGAACAATGTTCTGACCCGTTTTGTGTACCAAGGAGGAGCAGCTCCGTCGTTTGTTAATTTATTTGGTAAAAATTTCTTAATATGCTGCGGATACGATTTCTCTGAATTCAAGCTACATCTGGTCAACACTCATATCTTTAATTTGGAGAGAGTGGAGATTGTCTCTCAGGAAGGCGTCAAGTGAATTTATATCTGCTTTTTTGAATAGGTATATTTTTCGTTTATTTTTGGAGGATTTGGGTGTTACAATATTCAGTCTGCCTACGACAGCCCTGTGTTCACTAATTCCTGGATCCGTTTTGATCTCGTTATTAACTCAGGATTATTTTTTGCTAAGAAGTCAAGTGTGATTTCACAATCCATTTACTATTCACGTGGGCAAGTGAACTAACTGCTCGAAATATTTGACAGAGAATGCGTTTAGCACAATTTCGGATGATGTTTATGACAACCTACGGAATTAAACACTTATTTTCGCCAGCATATCGAGGGTAAATTAAAGTTATCACCAACTATTATCAAATGAGACGGGTAAGTGTTTGAAATCAAACTCAAGCTTTTTTTGAAGCTTTCAGCAATTGAATCATCTGAATTGGGAGGTCGGTAAAAGGATCATATTACTATTTTATTCCTGTTGCCAACAATGACCTCTGCCCATACTAACTCACAGGACCTATCTACTTCAATTCCTCGTCAAGATAAACTACTTCTAACAGCCACAAACACGCCAGCGTCAACCGTGTTTAGCCTATCCTTTCGGAACACTGTTAGGTTCTTCACAAAAATTTCCGCTAAGCTTATCTCCGGCTTTAAGCAGCTTTCAGTGTCTATAACGACTTGAGCATCAGTGCTTTCTTTTAGCACTTGGAGCTCTGGTAGTTTCCCAACACAGCTACGACAATTTACAACTGTTATACCTATGGTCCTGTATCTTGTGGCTGAAGCCCTTCTTGTGTTTTCCCGAGACCCTCTAACATAAAACACCGCCCAGTTCACGCGATACAGCCCCTAACATCCGTGTAGCCACATCCTGCGTATAGTGAATACCTGACCTATTCAGCGGAAACCGAAATCCAACCACCCTTTGGCGCAAGTCGAGGAATCTGCAGCCTACACGGTCGCAGATCCGCCTGAGCCTCTGATTCAGACGCACCACTCGTTTCTGTACCAGAGGTCTGCAATCGGTCCTGTCGACTATGCTACAAGTGGTCAGCTATGCTTTCATATTGCAAGCAAGACTGGTAGCCCTTACCACTTCTGCTAGCCGCTCGAAACCAGAGAGAATCTCTTCTGACCCAATGTGACACACATCATTGGTACCGACGTGAGCAACCACTTGCAGTTAGCTCCACCCTGTGCTCTTCATGTCATCGGGAGGACCTGTTCCTCATCTGGAATGACTCCGCTCGGTATGCACACAGAGTGCAGATTGGATTTCTTTCCCTAAGGGGCCCCACAACGCGCCTAAGGTTGGAGCTCCCGACTATCAATAACCCTACCCTCTGTGATTGTCCGGATCTTGCAGGCTGAGGGGTTTCCTCTGAAAAATTACAGGCGACAGCATCTGACTTCAGCGACAGCGTGAGCCACACTAGGCATCTTTTGTAAGGTACAGTACAACCGGTACATACGTTGTGTCGGTGATGGTATTTGCAGTTAGCTGTAACTAACGTAAATAAAAAAGTAGACTGTAATGAGATTTTATTCCTATTATTCCCTTAAGCTGGCTCCTCAAATCCCATGTTCCCTACCTCACATTTTTCAGTGAAGCATCCTCTATATACTGCTAAATTTTTGCACGTTTCTGCGGAAACATCCTGTATAAACTTTCGCTGGGGAAAGGATGTGCGTGAACTTCAGCCATTCACGATACACAATTAGATCAACTACGTTATTAATAAGGGACACTCGAAGGTGTCCTCGACTTAGCTGCCGGAAACTAAAACCAAGATGATTCAATGTTTCGGCGAAGTTTGTATCCTCCATCTTCAGGGAAATGCTGCTGCTGCTGCTTCTGCTCAAAACTGATGCCAGGACCGCAGTTCGTCGTTTTACACAGGCCTCCGTACCGTACACGGAGCGTATGTCACACTACACCAAGAAAAAGGAGATTTCGCAAGATATTAGGCGTGTCCCACGTCTTTTGACACTCGGTGTACGAACGCTGTATCACAGCATCCGCCACAGACATACAATGGGATTGAAAGTAGGAGAGTCTGTTATTCCAACTAAAGGAAATACGTAATGAAGAACGTAGAGCTGAGTGCTAGCTAGCGTACCGCTCACTGCTTCTGAAGGAAACTGGCACAGAGGGAATCTGTGGGCCGCGACGGTGCTGGCCGCCAGTCTTCGAGGCGTTCTTGTTAACATGAAGCAAGAAAGCGTACAAAATGCTTACAGGCACACTGCTGTCTGATTCACCCAAATGAACGTCCATGGACAATACGAATTTGAGAATATATCTTTTAAAAAATGGGTGACATTAGTACGAGGGCCCCCAATGTACACGGCCTAATTTGTACCCTCCCCTGCCCCCCTACCCCACACTGGGGGGTTGTTACCTTACTTAGCTTCCTGCCACACGGTTGTAGAGTAATCTGCTGAGGAACAACACTGTTCACGTAATTCTGGATCAAAAAAACGGCGCATCTCGGTGTTGCAACCAGTTATCTGCTTCTAGTGAGTATTTCGGTGACTGTTTCTTTTCCTTTTTCTTTTTTTTTTCGAGTAAGTACTACTTATTTTGAAGTTTGTCTGCGCTCAGTTCGAAGCGTGGCTCATCACGGGAGACCATTCTAGGAGACACTTCTACTCCAGTCAATAACATTCAAGACCGAAAATGTATCTAGAGACTCCCTGGACCGTGGTGGGCTACCATCCTGACGGTCGCCTTTCATTTTGCCCTACAAGCAGGAGTGATTCTCTGGGGTGCCATTTGATTTCTAAATAGGACCACTTTGATTGTCATCCACTGCGCTCTTACAGCACACCGAAACGTCGACGATGTTCTACGCCCCGTTTTGTTGCCCTTCATGGCAAGCCATCCTGGCCTTACGTTTCAGCAAGATAATGGATACCAGAACGCGGCTACAGTTTCAAAAGCTTCTCTTCGTGATTGCCAAATCCTATCTTGGTCATCAGGGACGTCGAATCTCTCCCCACTTGACAATGTTTCGATCATTATGGGCCAGGACATCGAACTACCTCTGGATTTTGACGAAATGAAACGCCAGTTGGTCCGAGCTTGACACGATATCTTTCAGAAATACATTCAACAATCGTATCACTTAATGCCATGCCGAATAATTGATTTCAAAAATGCTAGACGAGGACCAGCGAGCTACTGACTTGCTCAATTGGTGAAGCTCTTTCACTTGAATCAGTCATCCGCTTTCTCTCTTAATTTATTGGATTTTGGTACGTTCCCACAAAGTCATCTCAATAGTGGAATTTCAAATATAACGATACGAACGAAAGGGCAGCACAACACCCAGTTCCAGAGGGAATAACATCCTTGACGCCGCCGATAATCGAACTCCTTCGGTTAGCGTTCTGCCGCTATGACCTCGCGGCTACTTAGGTGGACTATCCTTTTTTCTGGAATTGTAATTATTTATTTGTAAGTACACGCACATCAGATTAACACGTTTCGATCCTATTCGTATAATCCGTACGCGGTGCATCGAGTTTCTTGCAACAATTGTGAACTAAAGCTTCGAGTAACATTCCAATCCCGGTGCTCCTCAAAGAGCTTGTGAACGACATCATATCAGTCAGTGAGTCAGATACGTTCGCGGAGACGCAGCAAGGCTTATACTGTTATGTGTGTCAGGCGCTCACGACCAATGTCTCTGAAAGCTCGGACCTTCTATCGTACATCAAGTAGCCTCTTAATGCCTTGCCATAAACTGCTTTGTACTGTACCCCTAGGACACTATACTGACGAATCCTTAATTGATGAACTTCACTAAATATCAATATCCACCTCCATAGCTCAGTGGTCAGCGTAGCTGTGTGCCATGAGGCGGAACCATGTTCGCTTCACGGTTCTGTCAGGGATTTTTCCTTGGTCACAAGATTGGGTGCATTTAGCTTCGTGAGGCCAACTGAGGAGCTACTCGACCGATTAGTAGCGCTCATAAGCTCATTATGTATCTAATGTCAAACATCAGTCTTAATTTGAGGATGAAATTTCTGAGACTGTACGGCTGGAGTACAGCGTTGTATGGTAGTGAAATAGGAACTGTGAAAAAACCGGAACAGAAGTGAATGGAAGGATTTGAGATGTGGTGCTACAGACGAATACTGAAAATTAGGTGAACTGATAAGGTAAGGAAGTAGGAGCTTTTGCGCGGAATAAGAGAGGAAAGGAATGTGTACAAAACGCTGATAAAGAGAATGGACAGGATGGTAGGACATCTGTTAAGACATGAGGGAATAACTTTTATGGTACTATAAGGAGCTGTAGAAGGCAAGGACTGTAGAGGAAGACAGAGATTGGAACACATCCAGCAAATAATACAGGACGTAGGTTGCAAGTGGTACTCTGAGATGAAGAGGTTATCACAGGACAAGAATTCGTGGCGGGCCGCATCAGACCAGTCAGAAGAATGATGCCCCCCCCTCCCCCCAAAAAGAAAAAAATAAGCTCAAGAAACATTACGACGTGCGTGAGAGGGTTGTTACGACCAAGTGCCCCTCCACACCGCATGCAGTGACGACAATGATCAAGGATGACATGGCGGTCAGCCGGAGCCGATTGACATTTTGTAATGCCAGAATGCGGAACTGTACATTAGTCGTTTATCAGTAAATGTGAGGCATGATTTGACAGTTTTTCTGCTCATCGTATGAGACAAATTTTAGGTGAAATAGATGTAATGTTCTGTTAACATTACATGTACTGTTACTAGCTGTTACTAGCTCATATATCAGCAGTTCTGTTACGATGAGTGATGGCCTGTAAGCAAATTTATAAATTTCCGGATATATAATGGTGTAGAAAAGGGTGTGTATGTTAAAGTATGTAGTGCCGGTGTACAGTTACGAAATGAAAGCGTTTCTGTTATTTTTCCATCTGCTGAATCATTATCGTACTCAATTAATGGATCGTAATTAAATTCAGCCAGACTAAAAGCCTCCCACGTTCTACATGTAAAGGCATGACATCTCTCTCTTTGTCATACAGCATTTGTATCACCCCGTGGTTGTGAGTCTTCAAGCCTGTCAGAAGCGCTTGACGTTTGGCGTCAAAAATGCTACGGGCTTGTGTCTTGTATGCTAATGCCTCGCTAGCTCTTAAGGTCGCAAAACTTTCTGCCTCTAAGATACGGTGGATTTGTTATTACTCATGCTCCATTTCATAGCATCAATGCATGGTCTAGTACGTCAGTCCCCTGTTATTCGGGCTTCTGTCACAGTTCTTTCAAAACTACAGAGTAGTCAGTGCATGTTCTAGTACGGAGTAGTCTTGAAAGAACTATGACAGAAGACCGAACAACAGGGGACTGACATACTACAACATGCATTGGTACTATGGCTAGGCCCCTGCCGAAATCTAGATTTGGCAGACAAAACCTTCAAAGAAAGGACGGCTGATTGCTGTACTCTATCATTAGAAAATTTTTCTTAAGGCTTACCCGACGTAATAGTTTAAATAAGATTCTCTGGCACCGCAGCATTTTATTTTGTACCTCCACACTCTGTCGTCACAAAACCTCTTGTACTTCGCCAGGTTGATTGCAAGTCTTTTTAAAATTTGAGAAGCCGCATGCACGAGTAAGTTCTGGGTTTGCACTATCACATAATAATCTGTAAACTCTCCCAGTTAGTCATCTGCGAAAATGTCTCTGCTTCACTAATTCATCCTCTCATGCGTAGACTTTTTTTTTACTTTGTAAAGTAGGATTTGTTCTTCCTCTTGCTTTAAGCTATCTACATAACTAATTTCATCCAAATCGGAAAAACGTTCAGTCGTGAAAACGAAGCAGACAGAGTTACTTTCAGATTGATAATATTAGTGCGGATTCAGCAATGTGGTGACAGGAAGATCATCCGGCCACCCTTTGACACTAACGTTGCCAAATGCACACTAACAAGGCCGACCCCGCATTGAAGGGGGACAAAGGCCGAAAGGAAATGATGATGATGAATATGGATTTAGCAAGTGGGATAGCGGGAAACATGAGCTAGGGACGTAATGTGTGCAATCGCAACATTACGCAGTTAGTACCATATTTGGCACAATTATTGTTAAATAGAAATCTCATTATTAGCAGACGATACATGTACTTAGCTTAGTGGAATGTTACTCAATTATTCGTGAAAATAGAGCATGACTGAAATTTTAAATTAAGTTAGTTGGTTGGCTTCAGCTGCTCACACAGAAAAGTCGATTAGATTTTAACATCATTTCGACGTCACAGGTGCTGGCGATGAAACACCTAGTGGTGGAAGACTGGAAAGAATGAGCTAGACGTGACTTCTTAAGGAAGAGTCCGGCATTCGCCTGCGGGATTTGAAGACACATACCCAGGAGTAAGATCATCTTTATCTAATCAGGATATGAATAACTATTCTCATGAAAACCACTCTCACGCTCTTCACTGGCTCTAAATAGTAATTTAATATCGGTGAATTCTGAGTATCATGGATCGTAGTCGGATTTTCGATGTAGTCAGACTCACGTGTGCTAAGTGTGCGAAGTGTGCTAATAACGATTTTCTTGTTTGAATGATCATGTTTTATCACTTACATTCTCTTAAGATGATTTGTTTTCTTCACAAGAGGGTCTCAAAGAAAAAGGTTATAACTAGTACAACCACCGCCCTATTAATCAACCTGTTTGTGACTACCTGTTTTCACATATATCTCGATGCACTCCCAAACTTTCGGTTAACGGAAGTGACGTAACAGATCTCTTTCCGTCACAAGAAATTTTTTGAGTACTTCTGTTTCGTCTTAGGCGATGAGATATGGAGCACATAACTTACGATAATCGAGTTATTCTGCATAATATAAATAAAATATAAATAAAAGTATGGGAATCACAAAACTGAAAAGCAACAAACATCAATATTACTGATTTCATAATCACAGAGAAGTCTTAAAATCTTCAAGGTGTATAAATGCTTATGTATAAAGATCACACGTAATGAACCATATATTTACAAGTATTTCTGAAGACTTTCGTGGACGTAAGTGTCTACTGCAGTCAGCATATTACGGACACAGCCAAGCAGGTAGACGAGTGGTAGCAGGAAGGAGGATCACCCCAGAGTTAGTACCAGTCGAGGACGTAGTGAAAGTAACGTTAATGACGCTCTCAACGGTGTTTAAAGTTTAACAAAGACACTTGCGAATCGAGGTAGCGTTTGATTGAGAGTTGGTGCAATTGCTTAAGTCTCAGATCACCGAATTCTATAAAATCGCGAAAGGAAAATCGTTAACATCAACGTAAATACAGATCGACACCAATCTTTCATTCTGTTCACGAAACAAGTGCGTGGTATGCGTGTGAAGTGGACACCTATGAGAGTTCTATCGAGTAGTTCCTAAAGTGGTTACCAACAGCCTCGGATAACGTACTTCGAGATCCGAAGTACTTCAAGTGCTTTAGATTTACAGAAACACAGCTTTTTGTCGAGAAGCAACGGTCCCGCCAAACTTCCCTAGTGCTTCCCTAATGTGTGCCCGTAAGAGGTCTAGGTCCTAGCGTAAGGATAGTCAATGTTGTACACCCACTTCAAACATAACTGACAGCTGCCTGAAACTGACAGTGGATCTGAACCAGAGCAAAATACATGCCTGCTAAAAGCCCGCTTTACCTAGTACCAAGCTATAGTAAGAACGTAATCAGAGAAGTACTGCTAATCTCGTGTTGTAAAAAGGTGCAGTGAATAATCGAATCCCTTGTGGAAGTCGTGACAAAAAGTGTAGGGGCGAATAGAGGCCACAACACGCTCTTTATATGGACGCCTAAGGGATTATTGCAATTAAAGAGGCAGTTCGTCAGCAGCAAGATGTACAACAAAATGCATGCTGTAGCATACTTCATAATGATCGTGCGGTCTCTGAGATCATTCTTTTGTACTTTCCGACCCACAACGCCAGAGTGTTAAAATGCCCAATTATGTTGTTAATATTTCGGCGAAGTTCACAATTGCCCATGTAACTGTCTTGTTGAATTGTGAGTCACATGTTTCACCAGTTCTTTGACAACGTTAGTCTTAGATGGATTGCAATAAAGTTTTCCTCTCTTTTGTAACTTATGGTACAAGTATATAATCAACGTAGACAACGACGAAGAAAATTTAACTCAAACGGCTCTGAGGACTATGGGACTTAACTGCTGAAGTCATCAGTCCCCTAGAACTTAGAACTACTTAAACCTAACTAACCTAAGGACATCACACACATCCAGCCCAGAGGCAGGATTCGAAGCTACGACCAGCAGCAGTCGCGCGGTTCCAGACTGTAGCGGCCACTTCAGCCGGCAAGAAGATTTGGCATAGTACAGAGAATGATGGTAGCGTCCTCAGTGTGAGTCAGCAGCACGATCTTACTACATGTATTTCTGCCATACACTTTCATTGCACAGAAATGTAATTTAGTTAACATGCTCACATAACGGTTATCTGTATTTCGGTATATGAACACTGGTCGAATGAGCAGTTCATCAGATATCACAGTGTACACAAATCAGCATGTGATACAGTGGAGAAGCACACGACAAAGTACAAATGTTTGCTTACGATAAAAGAATATAAAAATTTGTCTCGACGAGAATTTACGTATTATTTAGTAACCCATGAAAAATACAGCGCCAGTGGATGAATTGAAAGTCGCCTAACTCTGGAAAACGTTAGTAACAATACAATTGTTCTCTTACACAAATTAACCTATAGATTTACATAATGGAGAGACTGCATAATAACTGGAGATTCTGTCTTCTGAGTTGTTTAATGTTGCCCTCGGTGAATTCCCCTCCTTTGCGATATGTTTGTCTCATTACTTGTCTGCACGATGTTCCGTATCCTTCTGTAACAACAGCTGTCAAACTTTTCCATTCCTTTCCTTTCTGTGTATCAAACTGCCCATGATTCACTTTCATACAATATTGTGCTCTAGATGAACATTCTGAGATATTTCTTGCTTAAACTAAGGCATTTTTGATACTAGTGAACTTCTTTTAGCGAGAAATACTCTCATGTGAATCTGCTTCTTGTGTCTTCGTTGCTAGGTTCGCTCTAAGGGTCAAACTACTCAAATGGCCTCTCTGGGAGCCAAGATGAAAGAGGTGATCAATTGCATAACTTGTTTAGGCTTTCGGAACGCGGAACAAGAAATGGCACTTGGAACCTCTTAAAATACACAGTCCTATTTCACAATAGGATTTCTCCCTTTCCGAGAAATTACTGACTGTGATACGACTAAACGAAAGATTTAGCATTTCCCAGTGCAACAGTAAAAACTGTAGTGAGATCGACGTGTCTCGGATTTTTTTGGTTGTCAGGACGATCATGATAGGTTATGGCATTCCCTTGGATCAGCGGTGGTTCCGGTGTTTTCCAGTCATGGCAAAGGAGGATATTAAGAAAAAAAAATGTTCATATATGTTTGAAATCTTACGAGACTTAACTGCTAAGTTCATCAGTCCCTAAGCTTACACACTACTTAACCTAAATTATCCTACAGACAAACACACACACCCATACCCGAGGGATGACTCGGACCTCCGCCAGTATCAGCCGCACAGTCTCTGACTGCAGCGCCTTAGACAGCTCGAGGATATTAAGAGACCATTGCTGTTAGTATTTTCAACACAGTGTCGTCTGCAGATTTCGTGTTACCAACTATGAAATCACTTTGACATAAGTGCACAATAACGCGTGAGAATGTCTAGAGGAAGACTATTAGTTGACGTCCGTTTTACAAGTCAATTGAGCGTTGGTTTTCTAGATACCTGACATTCGTCTAGTCAAGTGCTAGTCCTGGGTTATATTTTACCAAAATAACCCGGAAATATTTGGTTTTATGATTTCTTCAACTGATTTGCTTTTTTTTCTGTATCATGCCAAATTTTCGGTCGTAACAGTATGACTTATGAATAAAACATATTTTGGAAGTCTTCGACCATCATTTCGTAACTCATTTGGTGTAACATTAAAAGAAAAATTATGAAACACGCTTACCTTTAGGAATGAAACTAATCTTGCCATCAAAAACTTATTCATTGGGTAACTACCAAACACTTGAGATGCAGTAACTTGTGTAGGTCCTGCCAAATAAAGTCCGTAGGGCATAAGATGTTCTCAAACTCCGCGAATTGGTAATAATTCCCCACCACCCACAGGAATACCCAACTCAAACATGTTCTGCATGTTTTTCCCGGTGGAAGATCAGCATGGGAGGCACGTACGTACCAGCATCTGAAACGCGTATCGCTTATGTTACGATTCTCCCCTCTCTGACAACTTAGGAACGTCAGCTTGACGCTTTCTTTGCCGAGAAATCTTCGATTGCTTTTTGGAACATTACATAAACGGCGTGAGACCTGGTAGGTTTTCCGGTAGTATGGGAAGCATTTACGGGCAAAAAAACACAAATGAATGTCTAAGAGCGAAATCGGGAGCCAATTACTTCTCTTTGTTTGTTTGGTTGTTAGTTTTGCACATAATCTGAATCGCACATCATGCGGTGTTAGTAGATTGTGTATTTAATGTTCTTATAGAATATAAATTACATTTTATAAGTAATAAAAATTAGTTGATTGCGTAACTTCTGCTTTTTTAGGCAACCAATAATTGCTTTGGATTCTAGTACAGTTCACATGCACAAACGTACAAGAAGAAAATATGCTTACTGTTGTTATTTTATATACAATATAACTACTTCATCATGATCAAAAGCAAGAGTTTCCTGTTCTAACTGGTAAGTGGAAAAGTTGTTTATGAATAGGAGAAACATGTTTCGTGTACGTTAAGTGATGTCTGATGTATATTTGTTTTGGGGTATTTTATCTTACCTTTTTTGGGAATCTGCTATTTCTAGCGCTATTGATAAAATTTCCTTTCTTTTCCTTGCTTTTTATTACAATGTCGATATAATTCTTGTCACAAATAAACAATTTTCGAATAAAACCTGAAACGTTGACGGTTTCAGTTTTGCTGTAGATTTTATTTTTAAGTAACGTGAGAATAATTAAGTATAACAAAATGTTACACTGATAACCCAACCCTCTATATATCTTCAATGGCTATCTAGACGGGTCACCACTTCCGCTTCTTAGGATAGTCTAGTAAGACATAGACCGCATCGTAAAGAAAGCGGTCGTTGTGGGACTGCGCCCATTCGGTATGCAACACACCTAACGTATAGGTAACGCAGGTACACTTCTAACTGGCCAAAGCTACAAGGTAAACTGCCGTACTGTAAGATTTCTTACTATAGTTTACATTACAGTACTGTAGTTCTACAACACTAAACGCAATGGAACTTCGGTCCCTTCTGCCATGGCGTATTTCGCCCCTCTTTTTGGGGTTAGATACAGTTCAAATTCCATAAAGCGCTTTGAAAAATAAACATCGTCCAAATGCACTGAAATAAATGGCCAAGGATGCGTTTCGAGTTTTCCAGAAAGAGGAAAGTGGTAGATAAAGAGTTTTCGTTTTGCCTTACACGTAAATAATTACTAATATTGTAATATGCATTCAAAAACAAGCGCCAACAGTAACTTTTGGGAAGATTTCTTTTAGACACGGTATTGGCACAACATTTAAAGACAAACTCTTCCACGAAGGTTTCATGCCATGTTTGTCGCTTGGGTAACAGTGGTTGTAGAGCGCACCACTTTGCGGCCAAAATAGACGACTAGCTCCGTTCTGCCCTGTGGTTCGGCGTTGTTCCGGCAGCATCTATATGGAATTGATTATCTTGGTAACTTTTTTCCCTCGAGGATAAATTTTTGGGTATGGCCATGAAATGAACTTAAATCCGCAAAGGAGCCCTTTGCAAGGTAAGAGGGCAAAAGCCACCACTGAATTTCAATATGGGATACTGTCTTACATCGTATACATATATTTTAAGTGTAATCTTTGAGACTGAGTCCCCATCTAACTGAGCTTAGCCCACGGCCAGCGTTAACAATAACTGCGATAATACTTCCGCAAATTGCATGCTACAGTTTACTGTACCCCAGTTACTGTTAAATGAACTTTAGCCGTGTCGTCTTCACACTTGGAGGCAGTACTGAACGCGGATCTCTGGTGAGTCGTGCTTCAGCATAATCTCTTAAATCTTGACCAGAAGGTGTTATTGGCCGCTCCAGTTCTTGATAAATATCAACTGGTTTGCTACAAACATGAGTTTTGAGGTGACCTGGGAGGTCAAGGTACCGGCTGTGCTCGACGTATCCATCTTGGACCTACTGACATTTGAATATCACCTTGCAAATGTGCTTCTACTCCAAAATATAGGTACCATGTTCCCCTACGTTGAACAGATTAAAGTAGACGACTGGTGAAATTTTAATCGAGATACACTGGGAATTAAACAAAAATGTTAATTTTCAAATGCGTTTGCACTAACCAAGACAATAATTCATACTAAAGTCAGTAGCGACTCGTAAGAACAGATTCGCCACTGTCCTGAGACAGCTAGTTTGCCACCCATGTTTACTAGTGCGATTATGCTTGTATCATTAGATATATATGTCATACACCTTCACGAGAGTGAGCATCTCCTATTAATTGTGTCATACATTCACGTTCTGCGGCATCAAGGGATCACCAATTTAGTGATGGAGGGAAGTGTGGAGGGTAAAAATCGTAGATGGAGACCAAGAGATGAATACACTAAGCAGATTCAGAAGGATGTTGCAGTAGTTACTCGGAGATTAAGAAGTTTGCACAGGATAGAGTATGATGGAGTGCTGCATCAAACCAGTCTCTGGACTGAAGACCACAACAACAACAGCCTTCACATATAATGAAGTTTTTGTTACAATCTAGTAACACTAAAGTTGTTTTAAAATCCCGTATAACCACACTTTGCAGTACGGACCACTGCGAGACGTTTAGAATGACAGTAGATGAGGTTTCACGACGGTACCGACAGCGATGTGGAACCAAGCCGACTCCATTGCCCTCACCACCTGCACTAGGCCTTAACTGTTGAGGATTGATGGCGCCAGCATCCCGGTCAAAGTAGTCCTACGGAGTTTAGCACGGGTGTAAATCCGGAGAGTTTGATGGTCGGGGGAATGGGGTTAACTCGTCCCTTTACTTTTCGAACCACGCATGTACGCTGTGAGCTGTATACAAACTCACACTGTCCTACTATTAGATGATATGGTACAAAGGAAAATCGGACTGCATGTAGGTGTGAACATGGTATCCAAGGACAGATGCATAATTTTGTTGGTCTATTTTGCTTTCTAACATGACGAAATAACCAAGGGTATGCCACGAAAACCGGCCATCTGCCACATGGAACATAAAACGTGATTCATCCCAAAAGGCCATTTGTCGCTGCTTCGTGGACGTCCTGTTGCGGTATTGGCGTACAGATTCCAGTCTTCGTCGCCGATGAACGGCAGTCAGCATGGGTTCATGAGCTAGGCGCCTGCTGTGCCAGCCCATACGTAGCAACAGTCGTTGAGGAGACACTGTTGACGGCCTACTGGTTCATCTGGACGGTCAATTGCTTAATTGTTCTACGTCTATTCACTCGTAGATATCTCCGAAGAAGTCGTTCGGCCTTGTCATCTATAGTCCTGGCGCACCACAATTGCCTCAGCGCCGGGTTATGGACAGTGTCGTTTTGTCCTGTACGGCATCCTTTAACTACGGCGGCACAAAAACAGTTTTCAAATTTACCCGCTTCCGAAATACATCCACCCTTGGCGGAAAGCCTACGATCATGGACGTCCGATAAATCAGTCCGTTCCGCAATACAACATCGACTCCACTGCACACCGTGTCTCACGGTCTCACTTGGAAACGAACTGTGCATTGAGTCCAGTGAAGCAGGAGTCTAAGCGTCATAGCTGCTGTTCTTCCGTTGTAATCTCTGGTGGTAGCGATTGCTTCTCTGTCGGATGGTCATCATGCTGCTTCTTTCGGTTTTGGAAGTAGGCTACGGTGGCGAGGTCTTCAGGGGCAGGCTGTCTTCTGCCGGAGAGCCAGTGGCTGAAGTAGGCTTCAACCATTTCTCCGCGACCTGGTAGATATGCTCGCGGTCGTGGGGGTGAGGATAGAGAGGGCGTTGATTACTCGCAGCTCTCTCCGAGACACCACCTTGTGCAACAGGCCACGGGTGTGGCGGAAGTCGCACGGTTGGTGGGGAAGGGGAGGCTTAGACGCCGCAGTCTTCTTAAGGAAAGGCTTCACACTGCGCCCATCTGGGAGCGGCAGGCACAGGGGCGGCTCTTCCTCCTCTAGTGCCTATTTCCCAACATGGGAGGAAGCGGACGCCGTCTCTTCCCCGGTCCGTGTGACTGTCTCCACAGCGGGAGGCAGTCCAGGTGACTCGACGTTCATCGCCACCAGCATTTCTGCAGGGGGCGAGTCGATCGGCGTCTGCGTGGCGGCGTCCACTACAACCGGGCGCTCTACTGGAGAGGTGGAGGGGGCGGTGGGGGAGGGGGGGGGGGGGCGAGGCACTTTCTTCATGAGCTCCTCACGCAGCCGCTGGAGCTGGCGATGAACAGAAGCGAGCTCTTCGTTAAGTGCGGCCCGTTCGGCCGCGAAGACAGCTTGGAAACCGGCCATGGCGGAATTCAGTTCGAGTCGGCGCGTTTCGCACCCTACGTCTGAGTCACGGGGGGAAAAGGGGGGGGGCAGGGAGGATGTGTTGGCACCAGACACCGCTGCAGGGTGTGTTGGGCCTGGCTGGCGGCGAAACTCGCAGTGTGCCCCAGTTGCTGCCACCTGTAGCACTGCACGTCCTTCCGTTCCCACTGTATGCGCTTCGGCTGTTAGCTGCGGCCGCGGTTGCTCCCCATTGCATCGATGAGCAGCTCTAGCGCGGCTGCAGTCTTGCTTCCCTGGGGTCCGACCATGTCTTGCGGCTAGTGCCGTACGAGAGCGACGATAACGAAGTGAGCCGCAGCGATTCGAGCAGCGGTGTGTAAGTCAAACAGAGCTTAGATGGCATGTACAGGTACAGCTGCTCATGCACCGACAACACTATACCACAGTTAATCAAGAGTAGTGACTGGCGTATTGTGACGAGCCAGTTGCTCGGCCACCACTGACCAGACGTTTTCAATTGGTGAGAGATCTGGAGAATGTGCTGGCTAGGGCAGCAGTCGAACATTTTCTGTATCCAGAAAGGCCCGTACAAGACCTGCAACATGTGGTCGTGCATTACCCTGCTGAAATGAAGGGTTTCGCAGGGATGGAATGAAGGGTAGAGGGTCCCGGCGGAGATTCGAGACCACCCTCGGGCATGGGTGTCAGTGTGTTTGTCCTTAGGATAATTTATGTTCAGTAGTGTGTAAGTTTAGGGACTGATGACCAGATAAGTCCCATAAGATTTCAAACACATTTTTAAGGGTAGAGCCAAGGGTCGTAACACATCTGAAATGTAACGTCCACTGTTCAAATTGCCGTCAATGCGACAAGAGGTGACCGACACGTGTAACCAATGGCACTCCATACCATCACGCCGGATGATACGCCAGTATGGCGATGACGAATACACGCTTCCAATGTGGTTTTACAGCGATGCCGCCAAACACGGATGCGCCCGTAAACAGATCCTGGATTCATCCGAAAAAATGAGGTTTTGCCATTCGTGCACCCAGGTTCGTCGTTGAGTACACCATCGCAGGCGGTCCTGTCTGTGATGCAGCGTCAAGGGTAACCGTAGCCATGGTCTCCGATCTGATAGTCCATGCTGCTGCAACCGTCGTCGAACTGTTCGTGCAGATGGTTGTTGTCTTGCAAAGATCCCCATCTGTTGACTCAGGGATGGAGACGTGGCTGCACGATGCTTCACAGCCATGCGGATAAGATGCCTGTCATCTCGACTGCTAGTGACACGAAGCCGTTGCGATCCAGAACGGCGTTCCCTCCTGAACCCACCGATTCCATTTTCTGCTAGCAGTCATTGGGTCTCGACCAATGCTAGCAGCAATGTCGCAATACGATAAAACGCAATCGCGATAGGCTACAATCTGACCTTTATGAAAGACGGAAATGTGATGGTACACTTCTCCTCCTTACACGAGGCATCACAACAACGTTTCACCAGGCGACGCCGGTCAACTGCTGTTTGTGTATGAGAAATTGGTTGGAAACTTTCCTCATGTCAGCACGTTGTAGGTGTCGCCACCGGCGCCAATGTTGTGTGAATGCTCCGAAAAGGTAATCGTTTGGATATCACTGCATCTTCTTTCTGTCGGTTAAATTTCGCGTCTGTAGCACGTCATCTTCGTGGTGTAGCAATTTTAATGGCCAGTAGTGAATAATGTTCAGAAATAAATGAGAAGTAAATGTTGCTTGAATTACAGCTTGGTGCAAATATTTTCGTCTGATGCCATTTTAGTGACAGGGATGATACTTTACATTGGTGCTGTCAGCAGTTATCCAACTCAGGTAGTCTGTACCGCGTAACCGCTTGCACTCAGCTACTAAGGAGGATTTTAATACTGACATGAATAAAATGTTTCTGACTGGATATTTTTAAGTTCAGGGCATTTTGACTAATACGTCGCAACTGCCCTTCACAAAAAAACACCTAATGGTTCGCCAGAACTCAGTGATGAGGGATAAATTGTTTGCGGACACAGAAACACGCACCTCAGCTAACAGTCCTAATAACATAGGCAACAATGACATACAGTCCGCATTGCTCAATTGGTGTCCTACAGCAATGATGTTCAACCCTTTTTTCCGCATATTCCCAAAGACCGTTTCACATTCCAACTTTTATTCCGTGGTCTCTTGGTTATACATAACCATATCAAAATAAATTATGATATTTCTAACTTATTAAATAGTAAAAATAAAGATGGTTATGCTATAAACGTTTCCAATAAACACAGGAACTACGGAACAGATGGCACGCTCACAAAAACGTTATATGAACTTGTGTGTGTTTCTGACCAATTAAAGAGATGGGTGAACATGTTTTCATGATACCAGCGTCTCTATTTGTGGCTGAATTTTCATTAGTGCAAGTACTCAAGCGATTACTGTGTTTCGTTTTTATTGCTGTCAACGAACAGAAATCCTGCTCACAAAAATAAGTAGAGAGCAGTGGAAGAATGGTTGTAACGACAGTGTTTTCAGTTCAGTTTATTGTTTGCGTGCATAACACCACATATTAGAAATGACGTCTTCCATTTTTATTTTCGGTGAACTGTCAACAGACATTTCCAAAAAACCACCTTTCAATTTTAAGTGATGATCAGAGGAACAGACGCCGATGGTGAACAACAGATTTGCACACATTCCTTTGTATCATGGCCTTCCTCAGTTTCTGGAAAGTATTTTAAAAACTGTAACCTGAGTTTTTGTAAGGGGAATTTTATTATTTCCAGTAGTCCATCAGCAGCACTGACTTCATTTTGCCCACTACGTTAGATCGCACTCGGAAAGACTGCAGTATTCCCTTTAATAACCCAACAAGTCTAAAATAAAACTTACTCACGAAACACCTTCACTTTTGCAGGAGCATTAAAAATATTGGTGTCAAAATCTTGACGACTGAGCTCCTTAAATTTCTTGAATACATCCGTCAAATAAGCAAACTTGCAGATCAACTCTTCATCTTCAAAATGATTCTTCAGATGGCATTTCGGTTCCGTAAGGAAACACTTCACTTAATTTTTCAGTTCAAAGAGACGAGTCAGTTCTCGATCTCATAATAACCAGCCTATCTCGGTGTGCAGTAACAATGGTGTGTGTGTAATTACCATTTCCTCACTTTTTTTGTTTTAAAAAGGCATGAGTTCAGTGCAATTGATTTTTTTTATTGACTACTTTTATAGCATTGTTCAATGTTTAGTGTAAATCAGAAGTTATTTTCTTCGCTACCGAACTTTCTGTGTGTAATGCGATGTCGCCAAATTATATTGACGTTCATTTCGCAAATACGGCCAATAATACCCCTTTTTTTGCATGCCTATGAGGCAGCGCCATCTGTGGGCAAGCGTACACATCAGTTCTACGGCAAATTTTATTTTAATGTCGTATAATTATCAAGAATTTTAAATTATCCTCTCCCGCTCTATTATCTGGTGACTGTACACGCTTTACAATTTGATTAGCAATACTACCATTTTTATGTCGGAATGTTTCCTCAGTTGTTTCCAATTTCGTCTTTCCATAATGTAATTGGAGTCAACCTTACCAAATACCACCCATCACGTCTTGCGTGCGACGCACAGTGTCGGTTTCTTTGCCGATACGAGCAAAAAATGTTCAAATGTGTGTGTGACCTAACTTCTAAGGTCATCAGTCCCTAAGCTTACACACTACTTAAATTATCCTAAGGACACACACACACACACCCATGCCCGAGGCAGGACTCGAACCTCCGCCGGGACCAGCCGCGCAGTCCATGACAGCAGCGCCGATACGAGCAAAACGATTTTTAAGGCGGACTTTTACGTTCCCAATCGATTGAGTGCTCCCAAATTATATTTATTTCAGTGATATTTATTAACAGGGACAGTGAACCACTAAGTACAATCAGTACTCCAGCAACGGCAAAATCGCCCAGACCCATGCTGACTGCCACCGCAATACGCAGTCTCTGTCGGATTGCTGGATATTATTTACATTTTATTGTCCCCATTAATACGTATAGATGAAAAGAATATTTGCACTAGGCTACTTTGGGACCGATCAATGCAATGGGCACGTAAATACCAGTTTAAAAATCATTTTGGTTGTAAGGGGAAACAAACCCACGCTTTCCATCAGCCATGGGTGTCGCAGGAACGACGTTAAGAACAGTATTTGTTTGGGCTGACTCCATCTACACATTGCTAAGAGGAAATTGCAAATATCCACCGAAAAACCATAGAAAATTTTTCTTCCATTTCAATAGTTTTTCTTAATTTGCTCAACAGCATCTTATGCTATATAATGAATTCTATGTCCTACACTTGTATCGCGATCCCAAATAGTTTTCACCAGCT
Source organism: Schistocerca gregaria (assembly GCF_023897955.1). Lineage (NCBI taxonomy): Eukaryota > Metazoa > Arthropoda > Insecta > Orthoptera > Acrididae > Schistocerca > Schistocerca gregaria. Next base: position 211,255,223 of record NC_064921.1, read on the forward strand.
TAACGTAATTGTTATGTAACGGCTTATCTCCTGTAATCAAAGAACAAAACTAATAAGTTTCAACTGGAGTATAAGATGACTGATTTCTTTCAAAGTAGCAGCTCTAACTTGTACCGTTTCTCCAGTGGCATCTTTCATGAGATTTTAAAATTGTGTGTTCATTGCAAATGTTATCTAAACTTGCTTTGTGCTTGAAACATTCGATGGATTTGTCTTTAAAATCACCATGATTGCTTATCAAGTGTCTGTGTAGGAGAGATGTTTTCATAGAGTGTGTAGTTTATATGTAGCTTTGTTACTAATAATGCACAGAAGAAGGGATGTGGCCCGTGGTAAAATTTGCTGTTTTGAAGAGCGCACAGCAGCGCGTAGTGTAAAGCAGTGGCCCTCCGTTTCTGGCGGTGGCGCCGCTGTAGGAATCGCAGCTTTGGTGTCTTCCTCTGGTGGGAAAGGGGAAAGGTTGCCTGTTCAGGTGCATTTAAGGGGTGCTATGAGCTCGCCAGTCGGTCAGTCTCTCAGTCTGGGAGTCGGTGCAGTGAGGTGAGTCTGTCTCAGGCAGTCTGTCAGTCTGGGCGAGTCTGGTTGGTTGGTCAGCCAAGTTAGTGTGTGTCTGTCTCTCGTCCACATTGGTGAGGCTGTTAGTGTCTGTCGGTCGTCCGGAGTGCTAGTATGTGTCTGCTCGAGTTTGCTCAGGCAATGGGCATTGGCGGCTGGATAGATCGGTTGGTCGGACGCGCACTGAGGCACCAGATGACTTGTCCACTTGGAGCGTTGACACATATGAGGTAGCCACGTGAGTCCAGTGGGCCGCGCCGTATACGAGAGGTAGTTGCTTCGCGGCCGACACGACAGCAACAGAAGTCAACCCACGACGTCGGTCTGGCCTGGGAGAGCTGCGACGCCGTGACAAGGGAGATCGGCGCGCCTTCCTGCGTATGTTGAAGCGGCTAGCAGCGGACGGTTCGGGAGACCGTTTTGGGGATGCTAGGCCACGTCTTCGCCAGAAGTAGCCGTTTGTTAGAAGTTGAGTGATTGCTGATATGTTGTTTCATTTACTCGTTAAATTCTACTTGTTTTCTTGGTCAGTCTCTCGTCCCCAGCGTCCTCGTTTATCTCTCGTCCGCATTTGTTAGGCAGTTAGTGTCTGTCTTTCTGTCAGTCTGCCGTACGTTAATAGTTGCCTCTGTCCTGTCTGTCGGATTCGGTGTTAACGAATTTATAGAATTAAGGTAAGGGCCGAATTCCTGAAATATGATTTTATCTTGCCTATCATATTGCGAGGCGGTATATGTGTAATGTAGAGCATGTTGTACACTTTATGTAAGTCTGAATTTCATGGGTTTTATTTAAATAGTCATTTTTACGAAGTTGCCACCCTCCCTCCGTAACAGACCTTTTAAAAACAAATTGCACTTTTGGTGGAAAATAAATGCTTAGTGTGAGTGTTTGTACCATTTCCATCTCTCTTACGGGGTGCATAGTTAATGTGTTTGTGTGAGTTGTTAAAATTTTTAGTTTAAAGTAATCTGGTGTGTTGCATAATTGCACCAGTTTAGTTTATCAGAGGTCGTTGTGAGTGGTTGTCACCACGGCAGTGTTGAAAGGGAGCGGAAGCTTCTCTGCCCGAAGGCTCCTACTGTAACAAGAAATTTTTTTTATTCCGCCTCTGAATTATTGTAACTTGATATTTCGAGGGCACTTTTCTGTTTACAATTTTAAAACTGTTTTAAAAAGCTTTAGTAATAAAATTCACGTTTTTTAAATTGTAACTCGATATTTCGGGGGTGCTTATCTGCTTATAAATTTTCAATGTGTTGTTGAAAAGGCTTTAATGCATAAAATTTCCATTGTTTGAAATTTAATTTGTTTCCATCAGTTATTGCTAGGCAACTACTTCCACGCTTTCATAGTGTGTTAATGTTCTTGATGAATCGTTAGTAAATAAAGTAAATTCTTTAAGAAAAGATTTTGAAAGTAAATTAACATTGTTCAAGGTGGACTACACATATTTGGTATAATCCAAATTTAATGAAGCATTCACTATGATACCCGTAATTTCTCATTTCTCTATTTTTTCCGACTTGCTCGTAGATGGCTCAGTTTCAAGACTTTTTCACTGATGGACAGTGGTGGAATACGTGATGACGCACATTTCACTGGCGGCAGTTCAACACGACTATCACTTATTTTATTGATTTTATGTCTTCCTATTAAAATACATTTATTGGAAAAGAAAAGTGACGATGTGTTAAAGGAAGATCAGTTAGGCTTTGGATAAGGCACCTGAGAGTCTGTTCTGACGTTGCGGTTGATGGAAGCAAGCAAGACTGGAGAGAAATCAAGACCCATTCATAGGATGTGTCGAGCTGAAAAAAGCGTCCGCCAGTTAGTGGCAGATGTTCGAAATTCTGAGAAAAGTAGTGGTAAGCTAAAGGGAAAGAACGCTAGTATACAATACGTACAAGACTGACCCGATAAAAATGGTGTAAGACAGCGATATACACTTTCGCCCCTGCTGTTCAATCCATACGTTGACGAAGCAATAACGGAAATAAAGGAAGACTTCAAGAATGGGTTTAAGATTTTAAGGTTAAAGGATGCTAAGTACAGAATATGGTTTGAGAGTAAATCGAAGAAAGACGAAAGTAATTAAAAGTCGCAGAAATGACAACAGCGAGAAAGTTAACATCTTAATTGAGGATTACGAAGTAGATGAAGTTAAGAAATTATACTACTTAGGGAGAAAAATGGCCCGTAATGGATGGAGCAAGGAGGACGTAAAAAGCAGACTAGCATTGGCAGAAAGGGGATTCTTGGACAAAAGAAGTCTTCTAGTATCAAACAAAGGTCTTCATTTGAGAAAGAAATTCCTGAGGATGCAGATCATATTACGGTAGTGAGACATCGACTATGGGAAAACATGAGGTGGAAAGAATCGAAGCATTTAAAATGTGGTGCTACCAGCGAATGTCGAAAGTTAGGTGGTCTGATAAGGTAAGGAAGGAAGAGATTCAAGGCTGAATCGGCGAGAAAAGGAATGTACGGAAAACGCTGACAAGAAAAAGGAATAGGATTATAGGAGATTTGTTAGGAAGTCAGACAAAACTTTCATGGCACTAGAGGGAGCCGTAGAAGACAAAATCTGTAGGTGTTTCTCTGAGGTGCGCAGGAGAGGGGTTCGTGGCAGTCAGCATGAAAGCAGTCAGGAGACGGGTGTGTCAAAAGCATTATTTTACAACAAAAGCTAAATGTGTGGTTCACTACTGCAGTAATATAAAGGAATTCAACGACCACTATCTGAAAATCAATTCACAAAAACATGAAGAATAGAAGGTGAAGCACTGAGTAAAGATGACGAACCTCCACATAACAGTCGGGAAATATACTAAGTACTGAAAGATCACAATCAGTCGATAGCTAACATTCTTAGACATTATTGTTGTTGTCGGCAATTGAAACAAACAGTACAAATGATCAGGAGGGCGGAACCGTAAGGTAGTAAGGTTATGTAACCCGCTAGAGTCAGCAAAACGAGTTCTTTTATTGACGGAGATCTAAATCTCCAAGGCTGTAATAGTTTTCCTTATTTCTTATCATTCACGACACACTTTATACTGACTGCATTCATTTATTACATTTTACTACTTTTCGTTATTCATTATCATTCAGGAAACCAATTCCGCTGACTGTATTCGTATTTTAAATGTCTCTTACCATCAATCAAGTCTTCACGTACTACTAAGGCTAAGCCTACGTCAGGTTGAATATCGCTGTCAAAGACTGCTCTTATTCCGTTCTCACTTGCTCAGAATTTTTGTGATATTACTGTGCACTTTTACTGTTCATATAACGACGAACCAACTAACGAAAATAATTTTAAAAAAGTACCTAAAAACAGAAGAAAGGGAGGAAAATGAAAAAAAAACGAGCGTGTGCTATTGAAGTTATTTTTACATCGCCTTCTAAAAACAGCGCAAAATTTCGGAAAGTTGTTAAATTAAACAGAAGTACTGTGAGGTTAGGTGATGACCACTGTACAGTCAGAACTACGCTACCTGACAGAAAAGGTGAAGCAGCCTGAGGACAGGGTCGGATATTGCATTTACTTCACATAAATGTATATTGTTGACAGGCATGTAAATGTCAAGAGTTCTTAATTCTCCACGATTATAATCTAAAGGTCACCGATGATCTCAGTTCGGTTATTCCTCGCTACTTTCGAATTGTTTAGCTTACTCTCAATCAATATTCTTTGTTGAAGCCCCATTCACTTCAGCAGATCCTGTAACGCTTCCTTATATTCAATGAATATTGCAATATCATCAACAAATTTTATCATTGACGTCCTTTCTTCCGGAATTTTAATCTTAGTCCTTAAAGGGTCTTTTTAGTTTGGTAAATAGTTCTACATTTTATTGGCTTAACAGTGGGTGAGTGTGCATTCCTTCCTGATATCCCTTTTAATACGAGCACTTTTCTCTCCTCCCATCATTCTTATTCCTCCCTGTCGATTCTTGTACAGATTATAGAATAATTCCCACCTTTGCTATTGCGCATACCAATGTTTTATTTAAAATTCAAAAATTTTCTATTTCCTTTTATCAAAGAATTTTCCAAAGTCCACACTTCCTATGAAAGTGTGTCGATTTTGTATCTTGCCTCCATTATTAAAGTCTATTTCAAAACTGCCTCTCTAATGCCACTACTTTCCCTGAAACCAAACTGATATTCATCCGACAGACCGTTTTTTGTTTTCCCTTCTTCTGCATAAGCTACGGACCTTCACTAAAACTAACAGTAGGAAATGAAATAATCGTGATAAGTTCATAGATTGATGAGCGAGATATTTTAATCAAAGTTCAAAAAGTACTTGGTTTGAACAATAAACGGACAGATTCAAAAACTGGGCAGCAGTGATACCAGTAGATGCACTCTCGCCTTTGTTCATCTGCTGCACTCAAAAGAAAGGAAGACAAGCGTGAGCCAAAGAACTCGTTCTGAAAGTATTGATAAACGCATTCATATAACGTTGTAATAGTGGAAACCAGACAATTCAGGGCTTAGCTGTCGCATACCATCTTGCACATTTAGTGCGGATACTTTTGACATACAGTCGTTATGAGATCATCTTCAGGCGGAAGCAGCAAAGGCAGGCCTGCAGTTGATCAAAACGAACATCAAGTCAGAGCCCAAAGAATAATTATTTAATGGAAAGAGTAAAAATCGGTAGAAAAGTTTCGATAGCTAGGTGAGTGAAGGGAGGCCAACATTCCCGAAAAATTAACGACCTAGACAAAAATTAAGGAAAGGGTACACCAGTTTATGAAAATGATTATAACAACACTAGCGTCCATCAGTGTCGAACTCAGATATTAGAGAACAAAAGCTCTGTTTGCCGTTTAATGCCTAATAATGAATCATAAAGTTCTGGTACAACAACTATAACCCAAAGCAAGGAACATTCAAAGGCATATCTTGGCTTCTCACAAAGGAAGATATGAGAACAGAAGAACATACTGTCATGTGTTACGTTATTTGTCTCCTGACAAGAATGAGATCAGAAGGTTTTCCACTGCGCTAATATTTAAATATCAGTTATTAAGGAATGTCGTGCAGAATTTGGATGGAGTGGGGTTTGGGCTAGGAGCTGTGCAAGTGTTCGTTCATTTTATAAAATCATTTATTAATGAAATAAGTCTTTCTATACTTACTACTGCTACTTGCAAAAGGTCTGCCGAAGCTGAACATCAGTAGCCACATAAAATGCAGAAACTTTATTGCTATTTACGATAACTGTACACATCTTCAGCTTGAGTACAAAAAGAATACAGAACTCTCTTTTGTCCAAATACAGGTCACACCCTCAATGTTAACATTAGGCGCACTACGAAAAGCATACTCATACACATCCACAGCCATGTCGATTGGTGTCGGAAGTTGTAACAACACTTACTACTGAAAATGCGTACGTCATCCATTGGCTTTCTTCACTGTACGTATTGCCTGCCAGACAATAATTTCCATATAAATGTCACTGTTGTAAGCTGCCCACCAAACACTGCAGGCCAATGTTGCACACACCTAATGCTCCGTATAATACAGCAAAAAAAAAACCACTTTTCTCCATACCTCTGTGGTTGCCACGTTATGTCATCACCTGGTGAAATCACGTCCACACAGCATTGACCGTTGAGTGTACTTGCTGCCTGATGTCTCGGCGCGCCATATTCCAGCTAGAGGTCCGTCTCGGTAGCTGGCCACCATCCAGCTGCTCTCTATCCTAGTTCTTTGCTAGCGGACGCCCTCAGAAGCACTCGTGTTGGAACCCGCACACAGAGCGAGGCGCCTGGTGTAGTACGCCACTTAAAATCCGGCGAATTCTTCGTCATGGCGGCGGGATGTCCAAAAGAGGCAGCACAGACCGATCCTCCCCTTTCCATCCCCCTCCCTCCAGCCACCACCGAAACTTTTGTCTCATCCCCCGGCGCTTCGTAGGAGGACAATCGCTAGAATGTGACAATAACGAAAACGCAAACACAAGGTAACTTTACATTGGACACACAATCGAGTACGATATTACTTTTATACTCGGGTTCAGTCTGAAAAATATTCTTTCAGCACTGCCATTCCATTCTCAAATCGTTAAATAATACTGCCGCTCGTTGTGGCCGAGCGGCTTTAGGCGCTTCAGTCCAGAACTGCGCAGCTTCTACGGTCTCAGGTTTGAATCCTGCCTCGGGCATTGAAGTGTGTGATGTCCTTAGGTTAGGTAGGTTTAAGTAGTTCTAAGTCTAGGGGACTGATGGCCTCAGATGTTAAGTCCCATAGTGCTCAGAGCCATTTGAACCATTTTTAAATTACACCGTGAGTACAGTCACACCATGGACACTTTCTTAGGGCAACTTGACCTCCAGCTCCACTCATTTTGCATTGTTCCTGATGTACACATTGTCTCCAACAGTAGACGATGGGGTGTCTTTCCCCAGCTGTATCCCGGAGAACTCTGCTCATGGGTGGCAAATATACTTCATCGGATTCTCTGCAACCTTCTTCTCGTCTTATTGAGGGTTATCTTAGTGCGAAGCAATTCTTCAATAGACCAAGGTTTGCCAGTAAGGAAATAGTCTTAAAGCAAACATGAGTCCAGCTGGATTTTCCTTGCATGTCCCTTGCTTAACTTTTTTATATGCGCAAATTAAGCACTCCTAAATCTCATCCCAACATGGTTGAACCAAATGTTGATTCACAGTTAACGTTGGCTGCTGTTTATATCAACTTTCTCTGCAAACCATGGCTTTGGGTAGTACTGTGCGGTTGCATAATGCATCACCAACAAAAAACAAAGCTCCTTGTAGGCTCTGTATGTAAATGTTGTGGCATTATCTTATACTAAGACTTTGCACGTTTCTAAGGGGCCCCTAAACCTCTCTTCAACTTTTCCATACGTCCGTAGCAGCTGTTACTATAAATCACTAAATCGTTCATATAATGATACACAAAACCTGAATTTAATCTCAGAAACCAATATACCTAATGGCTGATATAAAGCAGCCACTTCGTGATGAGACCCAAGGCCATCCCATTAAATTCCGACAACTTTCAATTCCTTCGCAAACGCTGTCACGCGCTTCGATCATTTCATAGTATGCCTGATTAATGCAATAGCCAACCGGGATGGCCGAGCGGTTCTAGGCACTACGGTCTGGAACCGCGCGACAGCTACGGTCGCAGGTTCGAATCCTGCCTCGGTCATGGATGTGTGTGATGTAAGTTAGTTAGGTTTAAGTAGCTCTTTGAAGTCTAAGGGACCGATGACATCAGAAGTTAAGTCCCATAGTGCTCAGAGCCATTTGAACCATTTTTGAACCATTAATGTAATAAACACACTGGCATACATGCCACAATCAAAACGTACATGCAAATCTGGTTCAGGAGACTACCATCTAATTAAATGCAGAGTCGCGCGGAATGGCCGCGCTGTTAGAGGCGCCATGTCATGGATTGCGCAGACCTTCCCGCCGGAAGCTGGAGTCCTCTCTCGGCATGGGTGTGTGTGATCTCGTTACCATAAGTTAGTTTAAGTTAGTTAAAGCAGTGTGTAAGTCTAGGGACCGATGACCTCAATAGTTTGGTCCCTTAGGGATTCACACACATTTGAACGTTTTTTAATTAAATGCTCCATAACCTACCACCGATCTGAATTTGGCTGAAGATTTTGTCATGACAACCATGGATGATGAATTAGGCGATTTGGAAGGGTGAATTTTGCTTTGCTGTAAACTGTCTTAATGCTTTTGAATTCTGAATATTTCATGCAGGTCGGTGGCTGTCGATATTGTGATAACCTCATCGAAACCGTATCAGCCGTCCAAGTGCAATATTTGATTAAGTTGGTAAATCCCAGTTTATCAGTAAATAAATTTTCAAATGATGTACATAACAAGTACACCTGTTCCCTCTGACTCATTAGTAAATAATCAAGTTGCACTACGCCTTTCTCTCCCTCCTCTCGTTGTAAGGTAGCATCAGAAACTCAAAATTTAGGCATCACGAGAATGTCCTTTTCCTACCAAATCCGTAAGTGCTTGCCAACGCCCCCCCCCCCTCCCCCGCCCCCCCCCCCCCACCACCACCACAAAAAATCTTAGGAATCAACCCTGCCATTACTACATAGCATCCCAAAATAAAGCTCGTGGAAAGACTTCTAATCAGTTTACTTTACCACATGAATTCCTGACTTGACAACTTTGCATACGCCGTCAGTTTGGCGTAACCTACAAAGTCTTGACCTCGTTCAACTCTGGACAGCCACGCAACGCCTTACGATTACGAAACCACCTTTCAAGCAGAAACGTGACCGAGTTACCAATATCAAGAGAACTACATATCGGCACGCTATTAATTTCGCAGCAAGTGAATGGGCTCGTATGTCGCTGATGTGCGAATGTCGCCCTGATACCACTATGGGCAGCGATCGAGCTTACACCTCCCACTGTACCTTTAGAACACTGCCGACTACTTTTGTTCAGCTCTCTGTTGTGCTGCGGACAGTCCCATCTAACGACTCACTTACCACCTGTTCGAGTCCCTTATACACATAGACTACTTTCCGAATTGCCTTAGCTGGAACTACTTTCTTACTAGCTAATGGTGGAAAGGGGCGACAGTTTCCCCTCCAATTGTGACATTTGCTATTATTCATACAAAACTACCTGCAGCATTCCTATATAACAGTTACATTGCTTCCCATTCTTATGCCCCCTAGTTTCTGCACATCTAGTGACACCGTACAGTATAAACATTTCGAAGTCTTGGCTATCAAATCTGCCGAGATCTCCAGCTTCGGATACAGTTGCCTAGCGAACTGTTTTCCATACTCTACCTTCATGCCCTGTATTTCCTACCTATGATGTTTTTAGTAAAATTCTCCCAACACAAAATTTAAAGTCATTCTTCTACCGTGCAAGGATGATGCAGTCAATAAATCACAAATTGCTACCTCTACCCTCACTGCCTGTTCTGTAGTCCATTCACTGCCTACCTGAAAACAACAGACCATTAATCCTACTGACATAATGTGCAGCCCTAGCCTGCAAGCTACGCAGTTGCCCATCGGAAGACGACGCTTTCGAAAAATAACAGGTTTTCCGCTAGGGCCAACCTAATGTTGTAGATGACTCTACTCACGACCATCCGCTGCCCGCTGTTGCTGCGCAACTCGGCCACATTACTTGCAGGTGTGTACCTAAATACCATAAAATGGTTAAGACATTCATGACCACTTGTTAACAAATTTCCTGTTAGCTTCCGTCTCGTGTTCTATACCCTACGTTTGTTTGATGATTTTTCTGATGCTTTACCTACATGAGTGGCTGACATTGTCAAAGCTTCACACTCCACTGGTGATGGACTGGAGTCGGGCTGATGACCATAGTTTGTATGTACCTGGCGTCAATGATCTTTTATGTGGTCATAACCTCTGCTGCACTGAAATCTAGGATCCTTTCACTTTCAGGTTTTCATCTTTCTTGTCGCAGAAACATTGTCTTTTTTTGTATTTTTATAGCTTCTTTGATCAAAGCAGGTGTGATAGATCTTCTCTACAACAACAAGCTTTCTCACACAACCCCTACTCCACCATGGCCTATTTCTCCACCTGTCACAACCTGCAATGCTGGTTATGTTCGGTTGTCCTGGTGTTGATTGTTCGTTAAGTCTTTCCAACCATTCCAACAAAGTGTTTTTCACATATAAATTGCATGTGGTATACGAGGGTTAGTCGGAAAGTAAAGAACGATCGGTCGCGAAATGGAAAATACAGCGAAAATCTGATGAATCTTTGCACAGATGCGTTGGGCACTGTGTCTAGTACGCCCGTCGATCGCGTCGCTCTTACGAGTTCTGAGCTCACAGTGAGAACGTAAACCGGGCTAGAAATTAGCGTCTCGCGCCAAGTATGAGGACATGGCGAAAGATTTCGCCTGATGCTAAGCAATCTAACATAACTGTCATGTGGTTCGTTCTACACGACAATTCTCTGCCGCACTCTGCAGGGGCAATGAAGATACTCCTGCTGCGTTTTCGATGGAAAGTGTTTGATCACCCATAATGCAGCCCCTAATTGGCTACCCGTGAGGTTAATCTCTGCTGAAATTAACCGCTGGCTTCGAAGACAATGTTTTGACACAGAAAGCGGGCTGCAGTCAAGAGTAGAAAATTGTCAAAAAGCACGGCCGGCTGTCTTCTATAAAGAGGGAATAGAACAGTTGGTATAACGCTACTCAAGATGTCTAAGTCTGAGCGGCGACTGTGTGGAGAAGTAGTTGGAAGGCGTAGCTAACCGCTGCAAATAAAACGTTTTGGTGTGCACTGTGGTTTCCATTTTGCGACTTACCATTACTTACTTTCCGAATAGAGGTCGTATTTCCGACAAGGCAGGTGGGTTTCTTTCCCCCTTTACCGATTTGAGACACGCTTTGATCTTCTTTGTCTGTATACAAATAGCCTTCACGCCGTGCTTGTGCAATAAGCGACCGATTTTGTCACTCACTCTGGAAGTTTACGGCAGAAAGGCCGAATACGATATTTATTTTTCCGATGTATCACTTCGCAGTGTGTTTCATTGTCTGGTACTTGTTATGTAATCGGCGGCGTACGCATTGGTCGTCAGAACGCTTTCCAGATTTTGCCTCTCGTCTGAAATCGGCGGTTAACAAATTCGACTTGCTCGCGTAATAAGTATATTAATCGTGCCTTTTTTCACGTGGAATGGTAACTTCTAAGAGCAACAGGAAGGTGTCGCCATGGGTAGTCCACTTAGCCCAGCGGTCGCCAACTTCATCACGGAATATTTCGAAGCATGGACAATGGAGTTGGTACCTTGTAAATCTAAGCTGTGGTACAGATAAGTAGACGATACTTTCGTTGTGTAGAGTGATGGCGAGGAACAGCTCGATGACTTCCTAAGACGCCCGAACAGCCTCCTTGCGAGCAATAAATGTAGCCTCGCGGTCTTGAGCGCTTGTCACGGTCCATGCGGCTTCCCGCGTCGGAGGTTTGAGTCCTCCCTTGGGCATGGGTGTGTGTTGTCCATAGCGTAAGTTAGATGAAGTTATATTAAGTAGAATGTAGGCTTAGGGACCGCTGACATCAACAATTATGTTCCATAAGCCCTTACCACGAATTTCCAACAATAAATTTATCATGGTGGTATAAAAGAACTAACAGCTACCCTTTCTGGATGTCCTCGTTACGAGGGATGGTGCATATCCGGGACACAATATACCTGCACAGACCCGGGTTAAGCTATAAAAGAAGCGTTATGCGAACAAGACGAATATGTGAGCCGCAGTACGTCAGACGGAGAAGCAACACCTGGAAAGTTTTCTCACAAGTATACAAAGTGCCACAGAATAAAACACTCGGCAAAGTGATACCTCGGAAAAAGAAGTCTCGGCTACGGCCCTTCTGCCATACATTCCAAGAGTGATGGTCAGAATCAGCCGTATATTGCGCCAAAACGGCGTGAATGCTACTAATAAATCGACGAAGAAAATCACAGTGTGTCTCAGATCGGCAAGGGAGAAAAGGGACCCGGTTGCAATATCGGGAATATACCGCATACCATCTATATGTGAAAAAGTCTGTGTTGAAACGGTTGGATGAACAGTCAACAACAGGATCGGAACATAAGCGGCATTGCTGGTCGGCTCAGGTGGAGAAATCAGTCATGGCGGAACACGCGCTGTGTGAGACCGACAACATAAAAAAATTCGCCGTCACGGAAGTACTTGCTGTAGAGAAAGGCTGCCATACACGCTTGTAAAGAGAAGTTATGGAAATACACGAGCATGACAATATCTTCAACAAGAAAGCCTGGTGGTGAAAGGGATCCTGGAGTCCCGTGTTGCAGGGGACTAGTGTTGGAGTTAACAAGGGGAGAACCGTAGCGGTGATAATCACGGAGAAACCCTTACACGTCAGCGTAGATGTAATACGCAGCCGCGAGCTCGGCTCCAGTCCACCACCAACAATACAGCGTAAAGCTTTGACAGTGCTAATCGCTAGTGCTTTCCAAATAGGAAAAAATCATTAAACATCAGCCGAAGAGGTCGAGACAGAAGCTAACAAGCAGTTTGTCATTACCAAAAGTTTTTTTAAAAAAATTAAGTATCAGAAATAAATAATTAATATATAAATAGGTTATAAACCAAGAAAATGTGTCTTTGTGGCCTATTTCAGATTTTCAGATTATAGGCCATATTTATGAAAAAAATAAACGAAAGCAAAACACAGTTTCTAAATACTCAATAGCTGCACCTATGGGCCTCTTGCTAGCAAAATTCACAGCGATGCTCTGCAATCAATTGTACTGCAGCGTTAGGGTGGAAGGGAGTTTAGGCTGAGCATTGGGTAAGTGTGGGCATTTTTTATTTTAATAACGAAATGAGTGCTTTTACATTAATACAATGGAATCAATACAACATTCTATAATTAATAATAAATCAGTATTCTGTAAAGTGTGTTGGTTTATGTAAGGCCGTTGTGCCCTACAATCTCAACAGGATCCACATCTAGTACTAAGAACATCCACTGGGAACTTAATGCTACTAAATTCAATATGAGTACCAAGGCTATCTAGCCTATGTATAGCAACAGTCACATGAAATACAGGGCACCTACGTACAGTAATTGAACACGCCTTCGCTATAATTACAAACAGAATATAGAACTCTCTCTCGTACAACTCAAGGACACGCACTCAGAAATCTCCACACTGAGGGCGTGCAATGTCATTGTAAAATTGTTTGTAATCTGGCTGATGGCGTGTTCAACTACTGTACGTAAGTATTCTATATATCACGTGGCTCTTGCTGGAAATTACACCCTACAAGGAGCACACCCTTGCGCCCCCACAGCCACGTCGTGTAATATAGGAACATGTGACGAATACTTCATATTCAAAACACATAAAACAGTCACTGGATATCTGCACTGCACCCTGTGCCTGCCATGCAATAATCTCAATCTCACCATTTGTCAGCTGCCCAGGAGACACTGCATCCTATAAACAACACTTCTACTGCTCTGTATATTACTCTAACAACAAAATCAGTCTCCTTTGTACCTCGTTGTGGTTGCTGTCGTCTTTAGCCACCAGGTAAAGGGATGTCTGCGGGCCAGGTAGACTACATCCACTGTAGCTCGGCCATGCCCCGTGTTGACCGTTGACTGCACAGGCAGTCCGGCTCATTGGCACACCAAGTTCTAGTTTAACTTCTGCTTCGGTTGCTAGCTACCAGCCAACTGTACTCCGCTGTGACCCTCAATAGAGGACGGCCCTTTAGGCAATTGCTTTGAAGACCACACACAGAGCCATCCAAAATCCACCACACTCGGCCCCGCCAGCGGGAAGTCAAAAATTTTACTTTCTCACTCCCCAAGAAGCGTAGTTCAGAGAAGCGGAAAAAGACTTGCAAGAACTATAGATCACACGTGATGACGTTATTAAACGTAACACACTAAAGCAGGACCTTCACAGACAGTGAGTTTCCACCCAAAACATACAAAAAAGGCGATCCTGACTGGAACGAAAACTACAGAAAAAGCTGTGAATTATGTTGCTAAACAGTATTATCACCAAAGACCCTTTAGCGAACAGTAAGGTGCGATATAAATTTGTAACAAGCAAATACTGCATGCCGTGGCTACCGTGGTATTGCGCAACAAGCTGAGCTATCTGCGTATATACCTTGGAGAGGGTCTAAATTTACCACTAGGTTCAAAGGTCTGGGGAGCAATCGCAGTACAACGCACAATTTTATCCTGTCTGTATTGTACAGTATTACCAAACTTGCAACTCTTTAATTATTGGATCTCTTTCCATCATCCTGTCGTGGGAAGCGCAAGGAGTCCCACATGAGTGGTTTCTTGCAATAAGTGCAACCTACCTGTCGTTACAAAAGAGAATAATTGTATACGACCTGTGAATTACTCTTAGAGCTTGATGAAAGGGATTCTTCGACAGCAAATTCGTGAATATGGAATATAAAATTTTGTACGTTAGCAACCTTTCATCAATGTTAAATAACGAGAAATGCTTGTAACATCACCCAACAAATGAGGGAACAGTAGTTAAACCGACAAACGATGTGGAAAAGTTAGTACTGAATTGAAAAAAAAAAGAAAATATGGAATTTGAGAGTAACTGAGAACTTTATATTTAAACTGCTTGTTGCTTAGCGAACGAAAAATTGATGGGTTTCTCCTTGATAAGGTATATGGTGGTACATTAACGCGTCTTTGTTTTTCGACCTTCTAAACAAATTAAAGGTTGTAATGGACAATTAATTTTCCCCACAGGTAAGTTTGTGGATGCCGGAATGGATGTGGAGATCAAGCACTGCTTCACGAAAAGTGACAAGAGGAATGTTTAGCTATGGAAGAGACGGATGGGTCTTCGTTTGAAGGATAACCTGGCCGACTCGGGAGGATATAAAATCAGATTGGCAACAGTAAGAAAATAAGTTCTTACCAAAGAATGTTAGTTGGGAAGTATTTTCTGAAGCTATTTCCCTCGTCTGTAGCCTTGTACGGAACTGAAACATTTCGAAGAAGAGGAGTAAAAGGGATTCTGAAACGTTAATTCAGTGCTACAGAAGACTATTGCTTATTACCTTTTTATTTCTATTTTAATTGTGAGTCATTAGCCTTGTAGCTCGTTCGATGAAGTCTAATACAAATTCCTCTCTTGCGTGAACATCTTCAGCTCACAACAGCACTTCTACCCAACTTCTTCACTTATATATGGTGTGAATGTATTGAGTGTACCACGGAAAATATTACCTTATGCCCTATCTTCTGTTCGTTTCATTTTGTTAGTGCTTCCATATGTTCCTCTCCCGATTCTGTGCAGAACTTCCCCAATTATTATCAGTCTATCGAATTTTCAAAGGTTTTTATAGCATCAGGTCCCAATCGCTTCGATTTTCTTATATCTGAGTTTTCCACAGTTCGTGTTTCATTTTCATACCGCGCTGTACACGAAACTTAAAATCTCGGAAGTTTTTTTTCTGAAGTTACGGACGATGTTGGATATTAGTACCCTTATTTTGGCCAGGAATATCGTCACTGCTATGCTAGTCTGTTTTTGTGTCTTCCTTGGTTCGTCTGACATTTTATTTCGCTTCCAAGGTAGCACAATCCTTTCCTGTGATGTGTTTCGTGGTATCCATTTACCACTGGTAATCAATTTCTGATACTTTCGTCCTCCTTTTGTTCACTTAGTCTGTAGTGAATGTTCATTACGTTTTTCATTCTGCTTAAGAAGTTCTGCACTTGTCACTCTGTTTCTCTGAGAAATATAATGCTATCACCGGAACTTATCAATGATGGCCTTTGACTGTGAACACTAATCTCATTCCAGCAGTCCTTTTCTTTTCCATCATTCCTTCATCGGTCTAACTGAACTGAAGCGCTGAAAGACTACAGCCTTGTATTCGTTGTACGTTCGTCGTCTATTAGCATTACTTGTTGAATGCTTTTTCTAGGTCGACAAATTTTGTGAATATGTTCTGATTGTTATTAAGTCTTGTTTTTATTCTGAAGCCTGACATCATAACTTCCTGTCATCTTTACGTTTCCTAACGCCTAATCGATAGATTTGAGTAGATTCAGTGTTGGACTTGGTAAAATAAATGCATGACATGACTAAAAGTAATGATTAGTTGACAGGGCCTCTGACATCAAGGAGTTTTTGTCATGAAGAGAAGTGTAGTGGGTAAAAAGTGTAATCACAGCTTGAATTCAGTTATCAGGTTCAAACTGCAGTACGCTGCACTAGTTATGTACAGAAGAAGAGGCTTGCACGGGATAGACTAACGTGAAGAGCAGCATTAAGCCAATCTTCAGACTGAAGAACGACCTAACATAATTCATAAGTACAAAACATTTAAATTTTGTGTATTATACAGTGATACATACGCTATGGAAGTGACAAATACCGAATCATCGTACTAATGAGAGATCCTTGGGTTAATAATTAGAACATTCAGTCAAAGAGATAAATAATTTTATTTACAGTCATAAATTTACGTTTAACACCAGCCTCTAGATAGCTACTGAAGCTCGAACCGAAGGCTTACGGTTACGGTTATCATTAGAGACATCGCCAGTTGACCACCAGTTTTCTGTCAGCTTTTAAGCTTTACTCTCTGCAGGTATACCACAGCTTGGTAATTGTTCATGAAAACATTCACGTGTCTTCTTGCATGAACCAGAAGTGATATAAGTTTCAACTATAAGCACAATTTCATTCACAGGACAAATATTATTTGAATAATTGTCAGAACGACCGAATGAAATTGACAGCACATCCAGGCAACAACTGCAGATGTGATAGTTAAAACAGCCTTTCACGTGATGTAAAGATCCGGTAAGCTCAAAAATGGTTCAAATGGCTCTGAGCACTATGGGACTCAACTGCTGTGGTCATTAGTCCCCTAGAACTTAGAACTACTTAAACCTAACTAATCTAAGAACATCACACACATCCATGCCCGAGGCAGGATTCGAACCTGCGACCGTAGCAGTCGCACGGTTCCGGACTGCGCGCCTAGAACCGCGAGACCACCGCGGCCGGCTCCGGTAAGCGCTAAGTAATAGAAGCACTACTTATTGCTTACGGACCGGGTTCGCTTTTGTCATGGACGTACTGTAGAAGGAAATACGGCGAAACAATGGAGACACTGACTAGGTTTTTATGGACGATACTACTCACACACTGATATCGGCATATCGACCATCAGCAAAAAAAACGTAAATCCCAAAATGAACTTATATCCTTTCTAACGAAACGACCCTTGGCATTTAATTGCTAACAAGCTTAGTACGAAACTCGACAATCCGCAATCCTGTAGCTGTTGTAACAGATCTCTAATTGAAACACAGTTAAAATTATTGTTTTAAAGAAACTCGAGTCACTGAAGTTCTGAATCTCAAGATTAAATGTGGGAAACTACTTGAAATACTTAACTGCTTCAAAGAATAATGTGCTGTTCGTCATTGCACATTCCTAGCGCCAGACGTGTTAGAGGACGAACCAATGTTGGCGAATTATTGGGATCAACATAACTATTGCTATCCAGTTTAATTTCTTAAAACATATTTACTCATTTAATATTATCGGCTACACACAGTCATACATTACATATCGATTTATGGCCTGAACGTTTATTCACTGGCTGGTAGGTCCACTTACGCACTTTACTGGCAACATCCTCAAGGTCTATAGTATGTGGCCCTCGAAGTAAAAAAAAAAATGTAATTTATGCATTCTTGAGTCACATTTAGAAGACACACAGTCCAACAGACATCGTGGCATATGGAAAGCTAGGTCAGCACGTTCGCTCAAACGTAAATCAGTTGCGACGTTGTACGCAACAGATTATGAAAGCATTAATCAATCCTTCAAAGGTGGTTAAAAAAAAGACAGAGAGAGAGGGGCAGAGAGTGAGAATAGGTTCATGTGGGAACTCAGATACACGAAGTTGTTAAGCCGCTGGTGCACGCAACTCTTTTCAACTTACTCTTTCTCTTAACTACTATTTTTGTGTAACCACTTGTCCATTGCTAAACCAGTCTGTCGAAACTGGTGTTAAAGGTAATATCTAGAAACCACAAGCCCCTCGCGGAAGTAGGAACTGGTTATGAGGCGATGACAGATCACGTGCTTCTTTAACGGTCCGAAGATATGAAACACTGTTGGTGTGAGATCCAGTCTTGAAGGAGAGTACTGATTCTAGCTGAATAACATCATGGACTGACCTGAAAACATGTATTAGATTGTAAGTTGTACCAAGAAACCGATATAGACTCAAATGACAATTTACACTCCTGGAAATTGAAATAAGAACACCCTGAATTCATTGTCCCAGGAAGGGGAAACTTGACTGACACATTCCGGGCCTCAGATACATCACATGATCACACTGGCAGAACCACAGGCACATAGACACAGGCAACAGAGCATGCACAATGTCGGCACTAGTACAGTGTATATCCACCTTTCGCAGCAATGCAGGCTGCTATTCTCCCATGGAGACGATCGTAGAGATGCTGGATGTAGTCCTGTGGAACGGCTTGCCATGCCATTTCCACCTGGCGCCTCAGTTGGACCAGCGTTCGTGCTGGACGTGCAGACCGCGTGAGACGACGCTTCATCCAGTCCCAAACATGCTCAATGGGGGACAGATCCGGTGATCTTGCTGGCCAGGGTAGTTGACTTACACCTTCTAGAGCACGTTGGTTGGCACGGGATACATGCGAACTTGCATTGTCCTGTTGGAACAGCAAGTTCCCTTGCGGGTCTAGGAATGGTAGAACGATTGGTTCGATGACGGTTTGGATGTACCTTGCACTATTCAGTGTCCCCTCGACGATCACCAGAGGTGTAAGGCCAGTGTAGGAGATCGCTCCCCACACCATGATGCCGGGTGTTGGCCCTGTGTGCCTCGGTCGTATGCAGTCCTGATTGTGGCGCTCACCTGCACGGCGCCAAACACGCATACGACCATCATTGGCACCAAGGCAGAAGCGACTCTCATCGCTGAAGACGACACGTCTCCATTCGTCTCTCCATTCACGCCTGTCGCGACACCACTGGAGACGGGCTGCACGATGTTGGGGCGTGAGCGGAAGACGGCCTAACGGTGTGCGGGACCGTAGCCCAGCTTCATGGAGAAGGTTGCCAATGGTCCTCGCCGATACCCCAGGAGCAACAGTGTCTCTAATTTGCTGGGAAGTGGCGGTGCGGTCCCCTACGGCACTGCGTACGATCCTACGGTCTTGGCGTGCATCCGTGCGTCGTTGCGGTCCGGTCCCAGGTCGACGGGCACGTGCACCTTCCGCCGACCACTGGCGACAACATCGATGTACTGTGGAGACCTCACGCCCCACGTGTTGAGCAATTCGGCGGTACGTCCACCCGGCCTCCCGCATGCCCACTATACGCCCTCGCTCAAAGTCCGTCAACTGCACATAAGGTTCACGTCCACGCTGTCGCGGGATGCTACCAGTGTTAAAGACTACGATGGAGCTCCGTATGCCACGGCAAACTGGCTGACACTGACGGCGGCGGTGCACAAATGCTGCGCAGCTAGCGCCATTCGACGGCCAACACCGCGGTTCCTGGTGTGTCCACTGTGCCGTGCGTGTGATCATTGCTTGTACAGCCCTCTCGCAGTGTCCGGAGCAAGTATGGTGGGTCTGACACACCGGTGTCAATGTGTTCTTTTTTCCATTTCCAGGAGTGTAGTTACTAAGAATAGTAAATTGAATTTTAAAAAAGAGGTCCGAAATAATCAGCGTTTACACTAATCACCATCTGCGTTTAAATGATTTAGAGCTGTAGATGCTGCGATAACAGGAAATTCAGCAGGAGTGGACGTCTCCAAACAGGGCGATCACGAAATCCGACGTCTCCAAACAGGGCGATCACGAAAACCGGACCGACAAAAATAACTGCATTTAAAGTTAGATCTAGGACAACAGAAGAAATGCTTCAAACGACCGATGAAATAAGGAAAGAAAAAAATAATCGGGAAAATAAATACAGCAATATAAGTCAATTTAGGATGAAATAAATAGTAACTCAAAATGGCTGCAAGAAACCAAAAAAGTATAGTCGTCGAATGGAAAGATTCAACATGTATTCAAATTAGAACAACCTTCGGTGCAATTAAAATAAAAGGTGTCTACATCAAGTGTGAAAGAGTTCTACTGTTAAACGCTCATACGTGAAAAGAGTACATTCAACGTGTTTACGGTGGGGAGGAAAAGTCTTATGAAATGATAGCAGAAAAAATAGGACAAGGGATGGTCTGTATGTAGATCAGTAAGTATGAATGCCGGTTAGGAATCTTAAAGGTAAAAGAGAGGCAATTCTGACGTTGTACTTAATAATGGAAGTAAGATGAAAGGAAACTCAATACGTAAGATATGTTCAACTAGAAAGAGGGTTTGACATTGCAAATGGCGCAAGATCTTCGATATACTCTGAAAAGTTTAAATCAAAATGGAGGGAAAGATGGGTAATTACTCACATAAAAAATAGTTTTGTATCACCTGTGTTCCGAGAGTTGCGGAAACTGTACAGAAAACTGCAATAGAGACCAACATAAACATGTTTCCACCTTTTTCATTCCTCATGAACCTCATAAATTGCATGTTGTACCACCATACAGCGAGACCTTCAGAGGTGATAGTCCAGATTGCTGTACCTGTAATACCCAGCAGCACTTCTTGCATTGATGCATGCTTGTATTCGTCGTGGCATACTATCCACAAGTTCATCAAGGCACTGTTGGTCCACATTGTTCCACTTCTCAACGAGGATTCGGCGTGGGTCCCTCAGAGTGGTTGGTGGGTCATGCCGCCCATAAAAAGCCCTTCTCAATCTATCCCAGGCATGTTCGTCAGGGTTTATGTCTGGAGATCATGCTGTCCACTCTAGTCGTACGACGCCTGCATCCTGAACGAGGTCATTCACAAGATGTGCAAGATGGGCACGCATATTGTCGTCCATGAATGCCTCGCGAATATGCTGACCACAAGGTTGCACTATCGCTCGGAGATTGATATTCTCAAATCGTATAGCCGTTACGGCGCCTTCCATGACCTCCAGCGGCTTATGACGGCCCCACATAATGCCACCCCAAAACAGCAGGGAACCTCCACTTTGCTGCACTCGCTCGACAATGTGTCTGACGGGGTTGCTGCCGATTTTCTGTTAGAAGGCATCTAAGACACTCGCCGGTTAAAGGAACATGATGCCAATCCTGAGCGGTCGATTCGGCATGTTGTTGGACCCGTTTGTATCGCGCAGCATGGTGTCATGGTTGCAAAGATGTACCTTGCAATGGACGTCGGGAGTGAAGTTGCGCATCATTCAGCCTATTACTGACAGTTTGAGTCAAATACGACGTCTTTTGGCCGCAGGAAAAGCATTATTAGACATGGTGGCCTTTCTGTCATGGTTCCTCCGAGCCATAAACCATAGGTAGCGATCATCCACTGCAGTAGTAGCCCTTGAGCGGCCTGAGTGAGGCATGTCATTGACCCTGTTTCTCTGTATCTTCTCCACATCCGAACAACATTTGTTTCATTCCGAGACGCCTGGACACTTTCCTTGTTGAAAGCCCTTCCTGATGCAAAGTAACAAAGTGGGGGCAATCGAACCGCGGTATTGACCGTCTAGGCATAGTTGAACTACAGACAACATGCGCCGTGTGACTCCTTCCTGGTGGAAAGCAGGCAAGATTGTACGATACTTGTCGCAGTTTCCTACCCATATTATCTTCAGGAGTGTGTGGATGATGTTTTCGGTAGTCTGGTGGTATATTTCCATAGATTGGGTAAACCAACTTCGATACCCGTTTGGTTGTCAAGTTTCCCAACGGTCCTTAATATTTCGAACGTATGTTTTCGGTACCCTTTGATTTATTTGATAAGAAGTTTTCCAGTGCTTTGTAAATATACGACTCTAATACTGGATCGCTTGTGTGTTCCGTATGGACTCCCCATTTCCTGCTGTCACATTATCAAACGGTTCCTCCTATTCGTAATTGCTTTCAGTGTACACTTTCCATCACTCCGCTCTCTCCTCTGCTTTTGAAACTTCAGTTTTACACTTTAATTTCATGTCATTCCTTTTGCTTTCACCTAAGGCTGTTTTGACTTTTTTATATGCAGACTGGTCCTTCCGGCGTTCATTTCATTCTCAGTTTCTTCACATTTCTGATCATGTTTCTGAGTGGAGAGAAATCAAGACACGATGCAGTTTGGTCCGAATTTTGATAGTCAAACTAAGAGTGGAAAATGGACAAATGCGGTATCAAACTGTTCAGTGTAATGTCTAGTTTTCCAAAAATGATTTAACTGTTTAAAATTAATCAAGTGGGTTAAGTAAAAAAAGTGATTTCATAGAAATTTTTAATATTTCACGGACAGCTGCTACCAGCTGTAAAATGAAGTGTAAATAAATAGCAAATTACAATACATATTGAAATTTCTGTTCTTTCTCTTGATACTAATAAGATACCAATAGATATTTAAGTATATCAAATCTCATTCATTCTGAATAAAACCGGAAAATTAGAAAGTACAAAGAAACCGTCAAATATTTTGTGAAATGATTTTCTAAAATTAATTTTTAAAGCAGATTACAGAATTGACGCGCCTTTCAAAGATACACGATATACAGGAAATGATGTACAGACTGAAAATTTAAATTTCACTATTTGATTTTTAAAGGCTGATAGATGATATTTGCCTGGTGGTTCAAAATGGTTCAAATGGCTCTAAGCACTATGGGACTTAACATCTTAGGTCATCAGTCCCCTAGAGCCGGAACTACTTAAACCTAACTAACAAAAGGAAATCACACACATCCATGCCCGAGGTAGGATTCGAACCTGCGACTGTAGCAGCAGCGTGGTTTCTGACTGAAGCGCCTAGAACCGCTAGGCCATTGTGGCCGGCTGTCTGGTGGTATTTCGCTATCTAATCTGCTTACGTTTTGGAAAAAAACACATTCTGTTTGCTGAAACTGTGATTGACATTGTCCTTACGTCACTAACGTAAGAGCATCTCAGCTGCTGTACATGATTTCGAGCGTCATTCAACTGTGCGTTAGGTGTCTCTATACATTACTTTTAGCCATATTATGTCATAAAACATTTGGCTTTTCAAAACTTTTTCCAGTAGCCATTTCGCTTTGATTTCCCTGGGATTCCTATTTGTTTCATTCCTAAGTGTCAAATATACCATGGGCATCCGATAGTAAACGAATCTTTTTTTCTCAACAAATTTGGGGTGGAATTTGTAGTGGGACATGGTGGAGTACTCTCGCTTCAGGGCCTGAAGTTTCATTAATTTCCTTTATGTGGCGGCGCTGTACGTCGCCATCAAAATGCCGTATGTACCGAGGTTTGTTCCAAGTAGAGCGCTGCCTTTGACTTTCGTTTTTCGGAAGACTTCAACAGCCCAGATATTCATAGGCGTTTAAAGAATGTCTTCAGTGACCTGGAAGTGCATAAAGCATGGTAAGTAGTTTGGGTGCTAGCGTAATCTGTGCAGGTATGCAAAGCCGCCGTGACAGGATAGCGTAGTGCTCCCTGCTTTTGCCCAGTGGACTGGAGATCCGGGTTCGAATCCAACCAGAGGTACATATTGTCATTCTCCTCTTCAATGCACATATATGCATTATAGCTGTTTGATACTTTATAGGGCCTGTGGAACCATACAGTTTCATTTCATTAATACGCACATCAAAAAACTTTTGCATCAGGCCTGTTCCCAGAACTCATCAAGATAAGCGTTGCCTGTGGATATTGTATCACAGACACGGTCCCTTTGACTGTTCATAGATGTCACTAAGCTAGGCCAAAGATGTAAACAACCATGCATGAGCAGCGCTTATTAGATGGAGGGGTCCGACAGCAGATCAGTTCCAGTCATTCCACCAGGAAGGAGGTACCACGCCTGGATGGGCAATACCGCGGTTCAATTGCGTCCGCATTGTTACTGTGTGCCAGGAAGGGCTGTCAATAAAGGAAGTGTCCAGGCGTCTCGGAGTGAACCAAAGTGATGTTGTTCGGACATGGAGGAGATACAGAGAGACAGGACCTGTTGATGACATGCCTCACCCAGGCTACTACTGCAGTGGTTGACAGCTACCTACGGACTTACGGAGTATGTCTCAGAGGAGCCCTAACAGCAACGCCACCATGTTGAATAATGCTTTTCGTGTGGCCACAATGCTGCAAGATGCGGAACTTCACTTTCGACGTCCATGGTGAGGTCCATCTTAGCAACCACCACACCACGCTGCGCGGTACAGATGGGCCGAACAACATGCGTATCGATCGCTCAAGAGTGGCATCATGTTCTCTTCACCAACGAGTGTCGCATATGCCTTCAAACATACAATCGTCGGAGACGTTTAATAGGGAACCCGGTCAGGCTGAACGCCTTAGGCACATTGTCCAGGGGGCACAGAAAATTCGAGTTTCCCTGCTGTTTTGGGGTGGCATTATGTGGGGCCGTCGTACGCCGCTGGAGGTCATGGAAGGCGCCGTAACGGCTGTACGATTTGAGAATATCAACCTCCGACAGATAGAGCAACCACATCGGAGCATATTGGCGAGGCATTCGTCTTCATGGACGACAATTTGCGCCCTCATCGTGCACATCTTGTGAATGACTTCCTTCGGGATAAAGGCATCGCTCGGCTAGAGTGGCCAGCATGTTCTCCGGAAATGAACCATATCGAACATTTTTGGGATAGATTAAATGGGCTCTTCATGGACTATGTGTCCAACCAACCACTCTGAGGGATCTACACAGAATCGCCGTTGAGGAGTGGGAAATCTGGGCCAACAGTGCCTTGATGAACTTGTGGTTAGTACGCCACGACGAAGACAGGCGTGCATCGGTGCCAGAGGGTGTGCTACTGGGTATTAGGGTTACCAGTGTACAGCAATCTGGACCACAAACACTGAATGTCTCGCTGTATGGTGGTACAACATGGAATGTGTGATTCTCATGAGCAAATAAAAAGGGCGGAAATGATCTTTATATTGATCTCTGTTCCACTTTTCTGCACAGATTCTGGAATTCTCGGAAGAGAGGTGATGCAATACTGTTTTTGATGAGTGTAGAAGGGGTAGAGAAGCTCCAGTGATACTGAACAACCTCTAGTGTCACACGGTAGAAGGTAGGCCTCCTGCATCATGGAGAAGTTTACTGCTGAATTTTCCAGAGGATTGGAACTTAAAGGATTCGGGGAAAGGAGTAATTCCTGCCACATGAATCTCTTGAAATGATTATTACTTGATTTCCAGAGAAGGACCTCTTCTCATTCCTTCTTCACGCCATTCGTTAATTCTGCGGCACATCGTGCGGTGGCTTGCTGATTCTAGCTATACGTGAAGTAGTTAGGCTCCTAAACTCTCATTCAGGAAGACTGGTCTCTAATATGTGTCCTTCCATCCAGATATTGATCTTAGGTGCGATCTCTAAATTGCTTAGAGGAAGTGACATTGTGGTCCTTTAAGAAAGAAAGGATACGTCCTACTTCCTTCTCAATGCGTATCGAAAATATGCCTCAGCTAAACATAACATTGTTGATGAACCCTTACATCTCAAGTCTCTCTTCGATTTTAGATACTCTCGAATGGATGCCGAAATCGAAATAGCATGGATTGTAATAGAATATGACCCAATCTCTACAAAGACTGTCATACTACTCAAATGCATATCTTATTGACGTCCTGCAATGCTAGAAAACTTACGGTACGGTACAGAAACTCTTCCTAGGTAATATACCCATTAGTTTATTTCAGTAAATAACTTCAGGAAGTGGTTTTCGACATCTCACCTTCATATTTTCGCTTCACTTTCAGACAGAGCACACGCGTCTCATACGATCTTGATGGCGGCGCACTAACAAGGAACCGTGGCGCGTATTTGCTGCGTACCAGCGCCGAATGACTTTTCACATTCTGGTCTGACCCAGGGAAAAAACGAAATTAGAGGAGACAGCTTTGTGGCTCACCTCGACGCTCATTTCTTTGCCGGTTATGCTTTCACTTGAATTTTGAAACAAAGTAATGCTTTTTTTTCCCACAGACAGGTAATAACGTTTCAATGTCAAAGTACTTGGCGACACTGTACGACATTTCCTTTACAAGGCAACAACAGAACGACATTGGTTAATGGGAGGTCCTGAAAATAGTCTGTGCAGTTGGAGAATAACCATAAATTACATAATGTGGCGCCATACCTTCTGGAAAAGTAAATTCATTTTCATGCATAACTTATCCAACTAAGACAATAAAGTAAAACAAATGGAACCTGTTCGTATTTCCAGAAATATCCGTACAACTATGTCTGTCACTGACAATGTCAGGATTGTTTCGTGCAACGTCTGTGTTACTTGTATGTTCCAAGCGTTCTTTCGAAATACAGGCAAAGAAGTTTGAGAACGTCAGCCGTATTCAAGGGATTTCAACGAAGTTTACAATCAGTAGTGTTGTGGCTTCGATTTTAGTCGAGAACACAGGTTGAACCAGAGTTGACCGCTACTCTTCGACTTCATAGCTTTGCACAATAGCCGGCCGGAGTGGCCGTGCGGTTCTGGGCGCTACAGTTGGGAGCCGAGCGACCGCCACGGTCGCAGGTTCGAATCCAGCCTCGGGCAAGTGTGTGATGTCCTTAGGTTAGTTAGGTTTAATTAGTTCTAAGTTCTAGGCGACTGATGAACTCAGCAGTTAAGTCGCATAGTGATCAGAGGCATTTTTTTTTTTGCACAATAGTTTCAGAACTATAACGGGTCTCCATATTAGTCAAACTACATCTCAAAGACTGCTAGCCTGGTAGCTGAGTGTGTCTGCAGTACAGAAGTCGACTGTCTAGAGCAGATGTTAGCTGTACGTTAACTCGAGAAACCAATGTAAGATCGAAAGAATTGCACAACCCACACAAATACAACTCTTACAATCGTAATGATCAACTGTCAGAGTGTCAGAGTTTGAAAGATTCCTAGAGAGCAGCTGAGCTTTAGTAATCCGTATCCACTCTACTATATAAAGGCAAACAATTGTTTAACTTTGTTACCAGAACTCTCGAAAAGTGCTCAACCGATTTACTTCAGATATTTGCACGATACTCTAACATTCGTTTGGACACACAAACACACACACACACACACACACACACACACACACACACACACACACACACACACACACAGAAAACGTGATTACACTTTACTCCAACGAACAATCGGCCTGACATAGGCTAAATTTTTTAGCATATACAATATATAAATATATACCTAATATACAAAGGGGAAACGTTCTTGGAAGATTTACTTCAAATTTTTACACTAGACACTATTAGATCACTGTATATTTCTCGTCGTACCGGCATCAACGAGTTGGACTTTACTCTTCCAGTAACTGGTTGGGGAAATTAATCTTTTCTTATTTGTGGACGTGAGAAGACATCCTGAGAAACGACACTAAATATTTGCTCTGAAAATGATTTAAGGCATAGATTAGCAGCTTATTCATGAAGGAAATATACGTTGTGCAAATGAATTAAAGGCTCACATATTTTAAAACGTTTATTTTCCCCCTTTATGACGAAAACCAAAAGCTGCCGACAAGCTTCCTCCTCAGTGATCAAAATGCATGGTGGCCTGCAACGTAAACCTCAGACCCGGCAGCTCTTCAAACAGCAACGTTCCGACACTTGCGCTCAAATGTCAGGGCATGGACGGCGTGAAACAGGAGGGCTGAAAAAAGTGTAAACACATTTTTCTGCTTCAGATCACTTTAAAGTTACGTTGACAGGTTCTGAACGGTGCTCAGTGGTTCCACTCCGTATGTCAGAGCAAATGGTGCGGTGTGACGTCACTCCAAAGGAGTCAGATCACATTCAGCAGGGCTACAGCAGCACGTTGTTATTAAAGAAGGACTGAATCGACCAGAGGGTGTCAGCAGTGACAAAGCTTCCCGAGATTGACGTTCAGCTGCACACTGCACTGGAAACTGTCGCTTTCGACCACTAAATGTTAATGACCGCCCCAAGGGAGCGGACTGTTTCGTTGACGCCCTTTAAGCCATCTCCTCAGGCCTTTCCGTGTCAAATCTCAGCGGTGATGTTACTGAAATGTGTTCTCGGCCGCCCATAAGAGAATCGCGTGCTGTCACCTCTGGGCGTCGCAGTTCTGACCTGTCACAGAGGCATCAAGAGAAGGGGTGAAATGTGGGTAAGCGGAAGTGTGACGATGTTCCTGTCGATTGACAAGTCAACGGTGTCGTTTGGATCAATTGAGGTGAAGTTTGGTGCCGATGTAACATCATTGGCCCACCTTCACATTACATGAACTTTGGAGCTCTAGCCTTTATTTTCGTATGTGCTGATACTTTGCTGTTTCAAGCGTCGCCGATCCTGAGGGCGATGTCGCAGGCCGTCACGCTTTTGCATCATTACATGGGAAACCGTAAGTGCGTTTCAACCAAATTTCAAACCTGCGTCGCACTGGGGAAGATTGACGCATTGCAGAGTAGAGAGCCTTTAATTCTTTTACGCACTGTGCATTAAAATGCCAAGAATAGGATCTCCACAGTGAAACTGGTGTCAGTCGTTGCAGGAATGATAATCAATCCGAGATGGGTAATTAAAACTACTACGATGTTTTATCATTTAAGTAGACTAAATAAAGCAGGAACCTCGGACATGTTGATGATATTAATCTCAAGTTTAGAAGAATAATTGAACATGAATCGGATATTCACGCAGTAGGAAAGTTCGTGAGAGGATGCCCCCCTCACTCCCACCCCGAGGAATATCCTGTGAAGAAACTATTACTCTAGCACAATTGTTATAAGGCATAGGTAGAAGGTTCGCCGGCCGGAGTGGCCGAGCGGTTCTAGGCGCTATAGTCTGGAACCACACGACCGCTACGGTCACAGGTTCGCACATGTTCGAATCCTGCCTCGGGCATGGATGTGTGTGATGTCCTTAGGTTAGTTGGATTTAAGTAGTTCTATGTTCTAAGGGACTGATGACCTCAGCAGTTAAGTTCCATAGTGGTCAGAGCCATTTGAATCATTTTGTAAAAGGTTTCTGAAAGAAACGCGTTTGACTGTCAAAAGGACAATACAGAAAAGCCAGAGACATTTTCCGTAGCGGAATCCTATGGAATGGTTTCTCACAAAACCCAAAGTAAGTCCGGTCATGCATGAAGACTGTCAGTGGCACCAGTTTTAGTGTCCAGAGATTCATGGAAGACACAGAAGCTATAACTGAGGGCCAGTAGTTGGCAGAAAGCAGAAGCTATTTCCACCTGCTAGAAGCCTAACAGAATTAGTTCACAAAACAAGCGTTTACCTACATCCGAAGCAGAAAGAACATTATCTGACCTCAAACATAACGAAGTATCTCGAGCAGAATGTATTACTCGATGCCAGCCAACTTTTCTTCCAAAAATATCGAAAGTTGTACGTTATTCACATGACTGCCATGTGATGTATCCTGGACTTTGACACTTGCGCTAGAAACACACGAGCATGAGGTTCACCCTCTATATTTGAGAACACAACGAATTCAACACAATGGCCTTCGTTGACCTTGACAAACAAGTAATAAACTTTGTAACTAGTCCCTAGCGTGAAAATAAATTGACAACTAAACGCAAGTACTTTGAGTACAAGTCTTGGTTGTGGAAACAAAACAATGGAAGCCTCTACAGCCAGAGTTCGCTCTCCACTAATTTGACTATCAAACCTTTAAGTCATCGCTATCCTTGAGCGGTGCACATTGGAACAGACTAATACGTAAATTACGATCTGTATGAATTCACATTTTTTACAGTCTTGCCAAATGAATCTGGCGGAATACCAACAGGCCCGCGAGCACGTTGCTGAGGTCCCTTGGTGGCGAATGCGGCGTGCGATCGAGGCGGCTCTGGATCCGGAGCAGACTACTACTCGTGACTGGCTACGGCGTAATCGCCGTGGGCAGCGCGTGAGCAGTCGTACGTACTACGATTCGTAGTTAGAGCGACATCTCTTGCTGAATTGCCCTCCCTCCAGTACTGTGAACGCCATCGTACTCTGCAGATCGCGCTGCGAATTGCAGAACAGGAACGCTGTGTAGTCGCATGGGCTGAGCTAGGAACCAAGCTGACGGTGATGTGTTGCGGTATGGCGTCGATGCCTGACAGCTTTTGTGACACCCAATTAATCTCACCCCTCCCAAAGTGACAGAAAATGAGGCGAAGATAAGTGTCGGTGACCTCAACGAGGTCACTGGTGTCTTCCTGGCTCGGTCGGAGAGGTGATGGCGGACTATGATCGACTTTCAATGGGGTGTTTGGCTGTGGCATCGGATGCCCCTCACTAAATTGGAGAGAGGTGTCGAGGTCGGCATTCCCAGGAAGCCCATCGCCCTGTTGGGTGTCCGGAACAGGGAACTTAGATAAATATTCTGTCAGTGGAATTGAGTCATGTCACGTTCGGTCCTGACTGATGTGTTTGCGACTGCGGGAGCCATCTTGTAGGGTAGCTTCCAGGATTGCGTGGCCAAGGGTGTGGGGCATTGTAGCAGGAAGTCAGTGGAGTTGGTAGTCAAAGTAGTGGCGAACTGATTGTAGAAGCTATCACTCTGTTGTCTCCTAAACAACTACTTGTACTCCAAGGACTTGCGTCCTGTTGTGAAATTATTTTCCTGTTAGGAACTAGTTAGAAAGTTTGTTATTTGTTTGTGAAAATCAGCGAAGACCATCTGTGTTCAAGTCAATGTGTTGCCTACACTAGGTTCTGAAAGGAGAGTTGGTGCTGTCTGGAGTGGTATGGGCAGCCTAGCTGTTCCTTGGGGTGAGAGATGGAAAGACAGGAGCGATTTGGTCTACTAATTAACCATTCAGCCACGGAGGTCCTACATGCTGAGTGGCCTGGCATGGTGCCCAGAAGCAAATGTGTGCGTCATCCAAGGAGTGATGAAGACACAGTATTGTTATTTGGATCTTCAATGTACATACAAACCATTTGATGCTGGAAGGAATGGTGCCATACGAATGATAGAGATTCCATTCGCAGAACAAAGGAAAGAGACTTCAGTGCAAGTGAACTGAGGTCGGTTGCATGTGAGAATGGTTTCAGGGAAACGTTCTAAAGTCAAAATTGTGTGAGGTCTTCGATCATCTACCTCACAGAGATGGAGGTTACGTCAGTTACAAAAGGGAAGTCCATACTAGCACCAATGACAATGAGCCAGGATGTAGTAAAGGAAGGACCGGCAAAATCTAGATGAATGAGGGATCAAAGTGTAGTCATACTGTGTTAGTTAGGGGAAGTATCATTGCTAGCATGCTTGCTCTGGCATGTGGCGCAGGAAACAACTATGTTAGTTCAATGTCCATACTCCTCCAGGAGTTTGGATGTGGCACCAGCTTATGTTTGGAAGGCCAGCCCCAGTAGATGTAGTGTAGAACCTCTTGGAGGATGGGGCTGCTGGCTGTGCGATGTCTGACAAGATTTACGTCCAGTAGAAGCTGGGCGACTATCTCCTCTGCTGACACATCCATGTGGAAAAACACCTCTGGATCTATGCTGAAGCCCAGGTCTGTCGAAATTGGTAGAATGTTTTAAAATTAATAAACGGTAAACGACATTAGATTCAAATACAGCTACTGGTCTTGTCATCTTTATTCAAATACTAAGCGCAAGTCTTGTCCAGTGGGCGGCCAGGAAAGTGAATCTGCATCATCGTGGTGTGCCATGGACTGGAACTTGATATCATATGTGTAGCTCGATAGAAAGGGGACCCAGCGTTATAGCCTTCGTGCTGTCTTGAGGGGATGGGAGCGGTGAACTGGAGCATTAGAAGCAGCTGATTATGAAAAATAGTACGAAATGCCATGTCACATTGTCAGTACCACGAACATTTTTTAGGGGCAGCTGGTGCAAAGGTTTCGCTAGTGATGTGGCGTGTGGAATAAATTATCTGTAATAATTGAGTTTCCCAAGCATTGACTTTGTTGTTGTTGTTGTTGTGGTCTTCAGTCCTGAGACTGGTTTGATGCAGCTCTTCATGCTACTCTATCCTGTGCAAGCTTCTTCATCTCCCAGTACCTACTGCAACCTACATCCTTCTGAATCTGCTTGGTGTATTCATCTCTTGGTCTCCCTCTACAATTTTTATCCTCCACGCTGCCCTCCAATACTAAATTGGTGATCCCTTAATGCCTCAGTACATGTCCTACCAACCGATCCCTTCTTCTGGTCAAGTTGTGCCACAAACTTCTCTTCTCCCCAATCCTATTCAATACTTCCTCATTAGTTATGCGATCTACCCATCTAATCTTCAGCATTCTTCTGTAACACCACATTTCGAAAGCTTCTATACTCTTCTTGTCCAAACTATTTATCGTCCATGTTTCACTTCCATACATGGCTCCACTCCATACAAATATTTTCAGAAAAGACTTCCTGACACTTAAATCTATACTCAACGTTAACAAATTTCTCTTCTTCAGAAACGCCTTCCTTGCCATTGCCAGTCTACATTTTATATCCTCTCTACTTCGACCATCATCAGTTATTTTGATCCCCAAATAGGAAAACTCCTTGAGCCCATCAGTCTTTGAATAGACTCTGCATAGTGAGGGGTAGGGTGAATTCTGTAAGCACTAAGTACATGTCCCTAGTATTCCACTTGTCGAACGAAGAGGGTACATTTGTCCTTGTTACACTGAAACTGAACTTTATTAAAAAGAGAATAAAGAGGAATCCCGTTGCGTGTAAGGTCCTCAGTAGATGTGCTGGCGACCAGGACATCACCCAGGTAATTAGCTATACCAAGGGCATCATGTATTAACTGTTCAAGATATCTTTTAAAAATAGCTGGTGAGCTCACGATGCCAAATGGTGAGTTGATCACAAGCACTTCCCGATAATATGCGTCCATCTTCAGCTGTCGGTAGGCTCCATCTTGCCAAACACATTACCATCACCGAGTTTAGTTACGATGTCATCCAATTTGGGGGGGGGGAGGAGTATGAGTACGTCACTGCTTGAGCATTAACTGTACCACCAAAATCACCACAGACTGCACAGTCGGCATGGAGTAACACCTCTGCTTGTGGAAGCCGGGGTTAGAATCCCCTCGTCTTATACCTGTTGCAGGTCCTGGCAGTGCCTGTCTCATAAAGCAAACGGTATGGAACGGGCGTTGCAGAACTTTGGAATAGTCTAGGGCAAAATAGTGATGTGTGATTCGAGATTGTTTATCCTGGAGGAAGGTCCTGAGAAGACAGATGGATATTTTTCAAAACGCTCCTCTGTGTAACAGCTACGAGCTACCATAGCTACTATCCAGCAGGGATAGGGTTGCAGATATGTAAGCCCAAGCCATTAAAGATATCCAGGCCCAAGAGGTTGCAAGCATCAGTGTGGGCTACGACCAATATGCAAGCCTAGAGTATTATGGTTTCATACTGGATGTGGACTAAAAACGCTCCCATGACGGAGACGAACTCGTTACTGAAACCTGTGAAGCGGGTGTCCAAATTTTGCAAGGTGGGTACTCCCAACTTCCGATACGTAGGCCAGTCCATAACCATAATATAGGGGCTGGAGTCCATCGACAGGTCCACCGGTACTCCGTAAGTCACAATGGAAACCTGTATCACTGTGGAAGACTGGCAAACTTCCACTAAGTCACAGGTGGCGCATTTTGATCGTCTATAAGGACACTGCTGGCGTTGGTGACTGACAAAGCACTGGCTGCAGAAAGGATCTGTCTAGATCGTCGCGACCCTGGCGTTATCTTATCCAACTTCCGGTAGGAGTGAGAAGTGGAAGATGCCACTAGCGAGGCGGCAGTCAAGTACCAACGGTGGATCTTGCAAAGTTGCAGAGGAGCCCAAAGACTGCTCAAAGGCTTGAATGATAGGTAGATCCGTGCCCAGAGATGGTTCTTAGAGTTTCAAGAGATCGTGACATGACGTATCGTCCTTGGAACGTACAAGGATCATTTTGGGCAAGAGCGAAGGGACGTAAGAGCGCTTACATTTTGGGTCGTCGGAATGGAAACAACATTTCCCAGAGAGTCCTTATAGGTGGGCTCCTAGTTCCCTGTATTACTCAGAAATTTGTGGCACGCTGTCGCTATGTGTCTTGGAATCAATACAAACAAGCAGACTTGACCGCTCTATCAGTTGACAAAGTGATGGACCGGCGTTGGCCAGGCGGAAAAACGTTATTGTGTCCCTCCCGTGATGCCATGCACCAGAAAATGCTGTTCCATTCGACCGAGGTCTGCCTTACGATCGATTTCCCTGAAAGGCAGTGGCGGCAGCCAGATGTTGCAGGTGGAGGCATCCAGTTTCGCTGACTGTCCGCCAACCTCTTGCATCAATTGGGCGGTCGCTGCGAATCGCTCCACCAAGAGTTCGACGGCGTGCTCCAGCCTCTGAAAAGTAATGATCAGTGGGTGGATTACGTTCATTGGTTCCACAACGGTGGCCATGGATAAAAGTGTCTGAACACAGGCACTACCTCCAACATTTGTATAGAAAATGTGTTTACATTCAGGTCGCCAGCTGAAGTATCTGGGACTTGGAACACTTCCGTTAGAAACGCACGAGCATCTAGTTCATCCTCTCTATTTAAGAACACCATGAATTCAACACAAATGGTCTCCGTTGACCTTCACAAACCGTCGCGGTAACGAACCCTATAACTAGTTCTTAGCAGAGAAACAGGTTCACATCTAAACGCAAATACTTCGAATACCAGACTCAGTTGAAGTAGTAGTACAATGAAAGCTTTTACAGTCAGAGTTCGTTCTCCGTTGGTCTGACTACCAAAATGTTTTAAGGCCTCGCTTTCCGTGAGGGAAGCACACTGGAACGAAGTTACGATTTCACAGATCCTACTGTCTTGCCAGATGAGTCTGACAGAATATCAACGGGCCCGCGAGAACGTTGCCTAGGTCCTTTGGCAGGCGAAGGCGTTGCGCAGTCGAGGCGCTTCTGGATCCGGAACAGACTGGCTGCGTCGTAACCGCCGTGAGCGACACGGACGCGGTTCTGAATATTCGCAGGCGGAGGTACACTTCCGCCTGATTGGCTGCACGTGACACTGATGGACGCATCAAGAGGTTCGTGGCAGGAGAGACGTCTCTTGCTAATTTACACGCCCTCTCCATGTCAAATTGGAAATGGTTGTGTTGTTCTAATCATCATCATTTCTTCGCCATAGGCGCGCAAGTCGCGAAAGTGGCGTCAAATCGAAAGACTTGCACCAGCCGAACGGTCTACCTGACGGGAGGCCTTAGTCATACGGCATCTTATTGGAAATGGTGGAGCCTGAACGTCGGGCAGTCGCAGAGGATGACGTGGGAACCAAGCCAACGACGGTGAATTGCAGTGTGGTATCTGCACCCGGCTGTTTTTGCGACACTCCATCATGGAGCAAGGAAAAAAGGCACATGGGTTATTTCTTGATTTCTTGACCCAGAAGTGTTTTAATGAAAAGACCGTCATGTAGCTTATGAAATGAAATTTGTGACGAGATTGAAGAAAGAGGGGTTGCCCAAAAAGTAATTCACCACATTTTTTTTCCCTTCAACAATTCCACTGTTTCCTTCAACAGTTCTTATTTGAACGTAATGAGAATTACACACACGAAAGACTTATGTTTTATCTACACATTCTATTTTTTCACGCAAATTCTTTCCCGTTCTGTGGCCTTCCTCCAACGCAAAACAAGCGCGTGTATGCCATGTCGGTACTGATCTTTGTCCGGGTACCTGACCAGCGCTTCACTATGTGAATCATCATCTCATCGTCCTCAAAACGTCTTCCACAAATGGCATACTTTAATGGCCCAAACAAGTGGAAGTCTGAGGGATCGAGGTCAGGTGCGTCAGGCGTGACCGCCGTTGATGGTCTCCACGCTGCAAACCGTGGAGCTCCGCCGAACCGCCTTCCGATGACCTCACCCTACGTGCCCAGCGACTAACTGTACTTCTGTTGACAGCAGATGCTCCGTAGAATATACACAGGCGTTTTTGATTATTCCCCACAGTTTCTTTCTCAGTAATAAGACACTGAATGACGGCCCGCTGCTTGTAACGTACGTGAGCTATAGACGCAATTTTGAATATTTCCTGCAGCTACGGTATCTGTCGGAAGTGATGGAAACTTGGCGCGCTCGCTCATTGGAACTCAAATAATACATACGTAACGTTTCGCACTCGTAGCATTGTTTTTTGCTGAGAAAAAAGAAATGCGGTGCATTACTTTCTGGGAAACCCTCGTATATTAGTAGAGAAAACACAGCATGATCATTGGGATGGAGAATGATGGACTTAGTAACTTCAGTAGTGGCAGAGATAAGTGATTTGAGATTCTTGTGGTTTTTTGTTCTACTTTCATGGACTGGTGGATAATATTGACACTTCCTGCAGGTATCTATAGTGAAGTATGTGAAAAGAAAACGACAAGAAAATGCAATATTTCGTATTACAAAAGTATCGTTTGTCACACATAACATAGTGATTCGCGGAGTACACGGAAGTAGTTGTGTATGTGACTGGTCAAAGTTGTATCACGAAAGTCAATCTCTTATGTTTCGTACCGAGGGCTGGAAAGTACCTTCTCCAATAAGCAGAGCGGTGTAATTTAATATTTGTGTGGCAATGTTGCCTCTGACAGTACTGCAATTCCCAAACCTGATTAAAGTGATAAATGTTTTCGTAACGCCAACAGAATGTTCGACAGTTGGCCGTTCCGATGCCACTATGACGGACATGATTGCCACGATGGACAACAGCAACAGCGGTAGTCTCGCTCTGGGTACTACATTTGGACCACTTGGGCAGCGACAACTGAGTCTCCAGCATCGGTGGATGCAGAATCACCACAAATGTTAAACGAAGTGTTTTAACTTGGAAAGAGAGGCAAAAATGCCAAGCCATCGCATGCCAAGTACGGATTCCAGAAGGAGGAAGCTTGTATGTGACATTGCCCTGGAGCAAGACCTCTTGGCCCTTATTGTGCGCTGTGTAACAGGTAAAATGCAGCGCCATCAATAATTATGAGCCCTGTTTCTTACATCTTAGAGTTACATTTTAGAAAACGGGGGGGTGGGGTGTAGGGGGGGGGGGCTTCACCCTCTACGGCTACAGGGCACGTGTGAGCTAAACGTTCGGTCCCAAAATGAACAACAATGTCAATCACTTCGTTTGATCGAAATGGGGTAAAGAATGAAGTAACGGTAGCAACCTCTGACATTACCACAGCCAAACATACTGCCTTCGGTAACAACGGTCTCAGTACTGATGAACCTCATATTCACACAAGAGAGCAAGACGGCAAACCTTTGTAACGTCGATGAACAAGCAACACGATGGAAGACCAAGATCGAAGTGCTCAGTTTAATAATAGCGGAAGACAAAGATGTTGCCTTCTTCCTTACAGTTCCCTAGGTACATCGAAGTAATAATAGTAAAAGTAAAGCAAAGGTTTAGGACTGGTGTTAAAATTCAGTATGAAAGGGTATCAATGGGAAAATTACCTGGAACGTATCCAGAATCAAAGCGAGGAGGAAGACATGGAGAGTGGAAGGGACAGTGTATTGATCCCAGAATATGGCTCGAGAATAAACTAAAGGAAAATAAAACTAATTAGGACTAACAGGACAGAGATTAGTAAGAAATGTAACTGCAAAATTGGGGACAAGGAGGTGTAAACGTTGAAGGTATTCGGATACCCTGAAAGCAAAATAATGCATGAGGCAGAAAGCAGGGAGGATGTTAAAAACAAACTAAAAATGCTCGCTAGCGTCAACCGTCGACATTTCTGAGAATTCATAGATGGACCACAGTCATAAGGCGGGGGTGACGTGGGGCCGGGGGGGGGGGGGGAGGGGAGCCAGCGGGGTGGGATAGGAGTGGAAACTGCCAGGGATAGTTTTATTTGCCAGGAATACCGCATAACTTGTTACTGATTTGTTTTAGAACACAAAGAAATAATCAAAAAACAGCAAAGCTTTTTTAAGAAATTAAAATACTTATGAAATGTTTTAAAAAGGAGTCACTACTTTGAAGCCTATAACATGAGCAAAAAGGCACTGCAATTCCAATAACGATTATACAAGGTGACATTTGAGGAAACAAAACATTATTCTAAAGGCAACTTCAGTTAGATGTTCGATAACAGAGATGTGCGCAACACGTCGTGTACTGTGTTAGAGAACTATGAATAAAACCAATAAACACAGAAAACACCGAGTTTTAAAAGCGTGAAAAATGTACAGTCTTAAACACTACGAAATTTTAAAAAAATACGATGTCTGGCATGCACGTACACACGATGCTCTTAATCCGTCACCCAGAAAATTTACTTGGTACAGGGAATAATGGCACTATCGGAAAATAATCCACCTACAGTTTCTTCCTTCAAAAACCTATCAACTTAAAGTAAAGCTCCGTCAACTGGTATTCTGTCGAAGGCAGGTGTAATTATCTCTCTTGGCAAATCATTATAGATCGGCCTCACTAACCACCTCAGCCAACATAGAAAGTTTTAAGTTCACCGATTGCGCGCTTTGTAGTTTTCCTCCGTGGCACCCAGTCCACATTTGTAACAAACGTAAACCAACATTAACAAAATCAGGCTGCCTTATTCCTCAGCAACAGTTCCAAATAACCAGTGCAGTTTGAATATCAACACAAACATGGATCGAATGCCGATAGGTGGACTCAGACAGATTCACCACCGAAGCGGTCTTACGGTGCTTCAATGAATTTTGAATAACAGCCAATCAGTGCCAAAATATAGGTTTACTAAACGCTGACCATACTTTTCACAGCTTTGAAATTGTCTTCTCAGAAGGTATAGTACGACTCCGACATTGTATGTAGATAATATGTGATTCTACGTACAATACCTTCTGAAGAAGGTTTAAAACTGTTGGGACCAAGGTCAATGATTAACAAACTTGAATTGTCTAACTGGTTGGCTATTATTTCCAATCCATTTATGCTTTTGCATGCACAGCTGCTGAAGCGCACCCATATTCGAAATCAGTCTTCCGGTGTTGTGACCAGGCAGCAGGCACGCGAGAAACTGGTCATATCCCCTACAGTCCCAGACTTAATTTTGCAAACCTGCGGAGCCGTTTAAATCGCCTTCACCACCAACGCTGGCCAGAGTCGTCCCACATCTCACTCAACGGAAATGGGCGAGCGGAATGCCCGTCCGTACACGCACTCGCAAGGGTCACATACGAGTAGCATTGTAGGAAATTATTCATGGACTACTAGAAAACCTTAAACAAGATGAAGCGTTTGAGATGTTGAGCTGGAAGGATGCAGAACACAATGCAGTTTGAGAATAAATGTGAGGGTACTGCACAGAATCCTCAACGAAAGAAAGATACGTGAAGACACGAAGAAGCGGCAGGATAATGGGACATGTATTAAGACGTCAGGGAATAACTTGCATTGTACTAGATGGTTCTGTGGACGGTAGAAACTGTAAGGAAATACAGGCGTCTGGTTGCAAGTGTTACTATGGAATGAAGAGAGAAGAAGAATTAGTGGCGGGCCGCATCCAAGCAGTGAGAAGACTCTTGCAAAAGAAAAAGGTTATCCTTACACACTGTCATCTCACATCAGTGTGGCGAATTTAAAATAAACGAAGCCCTTCTGAATGATAGAAGATGCATAGTCATCAAAACAGTGAGAACCAAGCTGATTCGGTAACATGGT
The DNA here is from genome assembly GCF_023897955.1 of Schistocerca gregaria. Lineage (NCBI taxonomy): Eukaryota > Metazoa > Arthropoda > Insecta > Orthoptera > Acrididae > Schistocerca > Schistocerca gregaria. The sequence goes on from NC_064921.1 coordinate 211,295,072, forward strand.
CAGAGCTTGACATCTGTACGAATCTTTTGAGTATAGAATGAATCACCTAAAACTTGCACCGCAGGTATTGCAGAAACTGAAACGCTTTTCGCAGTATGAATTTGTAGCCAACGGCTCAGGTTGTTAGCCAATAGCCGGCCGCGGTGGTCTAGCGGTTCAGGCGCTCAGTCCGGAACCACGCGACTGCTACGGTCGCAGGTTCGAATCCTGCCTCGGGCATGGATGTGTGTGATGTCCTTAGGTTAGTTAGGTTTAAGTAGTTCTAAGTTCTAGGGGATTGATGACCACAAATGTTAAGTCCCATAGTGCTCAGAGCCATTTGAACCATTTTTTTAGCCAATAAACAGATTGCAATAATACTTAGAATATGTACTTTTTCCACAGGTACTCTTATTTAAATGGAACAATTCCTGTTGACATCAAAAGACTATAATTATGATAAATTGCAGTGTATATGGTGTTTGTTTTAGGATTCTAGTGCTAGTCGTTTACGAGATATCATATTTTTGAGAGTTAACAAAGACACTTGTTTGCGGCGTTCAGCTTACTTAGTTGTTAGGTACGATGTTGTTATGTTTGCTTGAAGTGTACTTGTGGGTTCCTTGAGTGAACTACTATTTGATAGTCATTGAGTTTGTGAGTGGATGATGGGATTTACCATTTCGGAAACAGCTTACATGCTCATGGTTTATGGAGAGTGTAGGAAGATAGCAGTTCGTTCTTGTATGGTGTTTCTGGCAAGATATCCCTGAGGACGTCAGCCATCTCGGCAATTATTTATCAACCTCTTCAATGGTAGTGTAACACCTAGACAACGTAACAGAAGGAAGCAAGCGACGACAGAAGGGGGAAATTAAGGATTCAAAATTGGTTCAAATGTCTCTGAGCACGATGGGACTTAACATCTGAGGTCATCACTCCCCTAAAACTTAGAACTACTTAAACCTAACCAACCTAAGTACATCACACACATCCATACCCGAGGCAGGATTCGAACCTGCGACCGTAGCAGTCGCGCGGTTCCGGTTGCTGCTGTTGCCGTTGATCCGCACGTTGGCTCTCGAGAAATCGCGCGAGGAATTGTCATGATTGAAGCAAGCGTTCTATGCATTTTCCATCAACATAGGTTCCATTCCCATCAGATCTCTCTCCACCAAGCGCTGCATGGAAACGTGTATGAGAATCTTGTTAGATTCTGTTCATGGGCATTAAGACCAAATGCTACAGACACATATCTTATTTAGTGATGAAGCCACGTTTACCAATCATGACCAGGTAAACCTCAGAAATATGCATTATTGGGCTGTTGACAATCACCGTTGGATTAGTCAGGTGGACCGTCAACGTCCCTAGAGTATAAACGTACGGTGTGGGAGAGCGAAGCATCAGCTCATGGGCTGGTCCATAGATAGAGCATTGAACGTGCACGAGTATCGCACGTTCTTAAAGACTGTTATTCAGGTCTTTCCTCTACAGCCTAGGAAGAACGTGTAGTATCAATATGATGGCTGTCCAGCCCATAGTGGACGAAGTACTACAGCATGACTTGGTAACTGACTCTTAACATAGACAAATGTAATGTATTGTATAGTGGAACAAACACTGGTAGCAGTTACTCCTGTAAAATATCTGGGAGTACGCGTTCGGAACGATTTGAAATGGAATGATCGTATAAAAGTAATTGTTGGTAAGGCGGGTGCCAGGTTGAGAGTCATTGGGAGAGTCATTAGAAAATGTAGTCCATCAACAAAGGAGGTGTCTTACAAAACACTCGTTGGACCTATACTTGAGTATTGCTCATCAGTGTGGGATCCGTACTAGGTCGGGTTGACGGAGGAGGTAGAGAAGATCCAAAGAAGAGCGGCGCGTTTCGTCACAGGGTTATCTGGTAAGCGTGATAGCGTTACGGAGATGTTTAAGAAAGTCAAGTGGCAGACTATGCAAGAGAGGCGCCGGCCGCGGTGGTCTCGCGGTGCTAGGCGCGCAGTCCGGAACCGTGCGACTGCTACGGTCGCAGGTTCGAATCCTGCCTCGGGCATGGATGTGTGTGATGTCCTTAGGTTAGTTAGGTTTAAGTAGTTCTAAGTTCTAGGGGACTGATGACCACAGCAGTTGAGTCCCATAGTGCTCAGAGCCATTTTGAACCAAGATAGGCGCTCTGTATCACGGTGTAGCTTTCTGTCCAGGTTTCGAGAGGGTGCGTTTCTGGATGCGGTATCGAATATATTGCTTCCCCCTACTTATACCTCCCGAGGAGATCAAGAATGTAAAATTAGAGAGATTCGAGCGGGCACGGAGGCTTTCCGGCAGTCGTTCTTCCCGCGAACCATACGCGACTGGAACAGGAAAGGGAGGTAATGACAGTGGCACGTAAAGTGCCCTCCACCACACACCGTTGGGTGACTTGCGGAGTATAAATGTAGATGTAGGTGTAGAATTGTTTCCAAACCGTTGATTTGGATCCGGGGAATTGTACCTTAGCCAAGCGTTCCCCGGATTTTGACGCCTGTACAATTTTCCCTGTGGGGAAAGCTGAACAACACTGTCTACCAAGACACATCAACTATAACGGCGATATGCAACGACTTATTACTGCAGCCTGTTTGGACGTTTGCGTTGAAATGTTAGCTTGTGTGCGGCAGTCGTTCAATATCAAACTGGAAGCGTGTATTGCGGCTGCCGGTGGTCATTTTGAACACTACCTGGGGTGGTCAATTGTCTCGTTACTGGTAAGAATCCACATAACTATAGCATATACTTGTCTTGTTCTTCACTGTGTACTATCAAAGGCATTGTACAAGTGTGTCATAATGACTATCACTAGAATCCTACAACAAACACTCTTGATATTCAGTTTTACCCTGCCTTTAGTTTGTCAATGTCAGTATCAATATTTCATTTAAAAGTGCATGTTTGCGCAAAAAATATAACTTCTAAGTAGTATTACAATCTATTGTGGTAATTGTACGAGCCTCTGACTACCAATCAGTTCTTTGAAAACCGAGCGTCAATAGCACTTTCAGATTCTGAAATATTTGTTGTGCAAGTTTTACGTAATTCACCACATATATTTATTTCCAGGATAGCGGTAGCTATAAACAGAATGACCCAACAGAGTGCGTGCTAAGTGAAAATTAGTAGAAACGTTCTCAACCCACTTTACGCACAAGGTAACAATAGACGCAGTAACTCCGAACATGATGTAATTCGTGCCAGCATTTCGGTTGGTTATGAAGGCAGTCGTCCTTAAACGCAGAAATAAATTTAATATACTACCCACATGACGGGTAATTTCTGCCATTGTAGGCGTCGGGGGCTATTTCATATACGGTGAGCGGTATTGTTCCTGCCCAGGCAATGCAAAGGCCGGTGAGCGAAGCCGTGACGACTGGACAGTCCCATTTACATTCGAACAAGAGCAAGTTTCGTCGATTAGCGACCATAACACAGAACGATATTGTCCCCGTGTGTCATTCCCCACACGTGCAATATCCGAAACCAGATAGGAAAGAATAAAGATTTGTGAAACGGGCAGAACGAACCCGAAGCAAAGAAAGCAAATATGAATCAGCAATTACGCAGAAGCAACAGTAGCTCAGTTCCACAAACTAAAGCAAACAATCCGGGAATTATTGATTCTCCGGTATAGTAAAATTACGAATGTACAGTAACAATGTCGAATCAGAAAAGGCACTAAGGTATACCGAAGACACTCCTCCAAAGCACATTACATTTAACTGAACTGAGCGCTGGCCAAAGACGGATGATTCCTTAAAAAGACAAACAGATACTCGTGAATTGTTTTCTGCGGTTGAGGAGATATTTTGGGTGATCGTGTGGTTTAAGAAATTGTTGTTCTTGTTGTTGTGGTCTTCAGTTCTGAGACTGGTCTGATGCAGCTCTCCATGCTACTCTATCCTGTACAAGCTTCTTCGTCTCCCAGTACCTACTGCAACCTACATATTTCTGAATCTGCTTAGTGTGTTCATCTCTTGGTCTCCCTCTACAATTTTTATCGTCCACGCTGCCCTTCAATACTAAATTGGCGATCCCTTGATGCCTCAGAACATGTCCTACTAACCGATCCTTCTTCTGGTTAAGTTGTGCCACAAACTTCTCTTCTCCCCAATCTTATTCAATACCTCCTCATTAGTTATGTGATCTACCCATCTGATCTTCAGCACTCTTCTGTAGCACCACATTTCGAAAGCTTCTATTCCCTTTTTGTCCAAACTATTTATCGTCCATGTTCCACTTCCATGCATGGCTACACTCCATACAAATACTTTCAGAAACGACTCCCTGACATTTAAATCTCTACTCGATCTTAACAAATTTCTCTTCTTTAGAAACGCTTTCCTTGCCATTGCCAGTCTACATTTTATATCCTCTCTACTTCGACCATGATCAGTTATTTTGCTCCCCAAATAGCAAAACTCCTTTACTACGCTAAGTGTCTCATTTCCTAATCTAATTCCCTCAGCATCACCCGACTTAATTCGACTACATTCCATTATCCTCGTTTTTCTTTTGTTGATGTTCATCTTATATCCTCTTTTCAAGACACTGTACATTCCATTCAACTGCTCTTCCAAGTCCTTTGCTGTCTCTGACAGAATTACAATGTCATCGGCGAACCTCAAAGTTTTTATTTCTTCTCCATGGATTTTAATACCTACTCCGAATTTTTCTTTCGTTTCCATGACTGATTGCTCAATATACAGATTGAATAACATCGGGGATAGGCTACACCCCCTACACCCCTGTCTCACTCCCTTCCCAACCACTGCCTCCCTTTCATGCCCCTCGCCTCTTATAACTGCCATCTGGTTTCTGTACAAATTGTAAATAGCCTTTCTCTCCCTGTATTTTCTCCCTGCCACCTTTATAATTTGAAAGAGAGTATTCCATTCAACATTGTCAAAAGCTTTCTCTAAGTCTACAAATGCTAGAAACGTAGGTTTCCCTTTCCTTAATGTTTCATCTAAAATAAGTCGTAAGGTCAGTATTGCCTCACGTGTTCCAGTATTTCCACGGAATCCAAACTGATTTTCCCCGAGGTCAGCTTCTACTAGTTTTCCCATTCGTCTGTAAAGAATTCGTGCTAGTATTTTGCAGCTGTGGCTTATTAAACTGATGGTTCGGTAGTTTTCACATCTGTCAACACCTGCTTTCTTTGAGATTGAAATTATTATATTCTTCTTGAAGTCTGAAGGTATTTCGTCTGTTTCATACATCTTGCTCACCAGATGGTAGAGTTTTGTCAGGACTAGCTCTCCCAAGGCCGTCAGTAGTTCCAATTGAATGTTGTCTACTCCGGGGCTTGTGTAGGTGGTAAACGCTAGCGCTACGGAGCAAACAAGTACCGCAAACGGTTAGTGTGAATGGCTGTCTCTGGACTCAGTCGATATTCGCACAAATGGGGCGCTTGAAGATGACGATATTTTTCTAAAGGAAGCGATCACGGTTGGAGATATGAACATAACGTTTCCACTTCGGGAAGCAGGTCCTTAGTTCTAGATAACACACGTTATCCTATATTATAACATATGTCAATATAAACACTGAAATAGACAGGTTTTTCCGTAAATTATGAGATAGTACAACAAACATTCCAGGTTGGTATTTTGTACGACCCGCTGCTATACAAAATATGAAACCGTAGTGTTCCTCAGTTGAATTCAAAACGCGTCGTTGGTGAGTGCTTATTAGAAAAACACGACATGGTTATGAAAATACAACTGAAGAAAATATATTTTTAGAATAATCATTACCGACATCCAACTCCGACTCAGGGCGAAGAGATACCTTCAACTATAATTGACTGACATACACCGATAAACTAAAACATTATGACCACTGCCCACCGAGACATTGGATGCAGCCTGGTGGTGCTGAGGGCACATGACGCGATAACAGAATTATGCAAGCGGAGAAGTCATGAACGGGATATCACTGTATTCAAGATGTGGGCTGCAAGTTGTGTAAACTATTGTGATAAGCGACTTTGTCAGACGGCAGGTTATTATTACGCAGAGCCTATGAACGACTATCTCGAAAATGGAGAAGGTGGTCGAATGTTTATGTGCTGCTGTCGTGAGCGTCTACGGAAAGGGGTAGGAGTATAGCGAAACTGCCACTTCGCTCAAATTGGTGGACGTCCACGATTCCTCACAGAACTTGGATTTCGGAGGCTTGTTTGCTCTGTAAAGTAGAATAAATGGTGAGCTGTGGCACCTCTGCCGAAAGAGCACAATGCTGGTGCAAGCACAAGTGTTTCGAAGCACACCGTTTGTCGTACAATGTTGAACATGGCTATCCTTACGTGTTCACATGTTGACACAAAAAAATGTTTCAAATGGCTCTGAGCAGTATGGAACTTAACATATGAGGTCATCAGTCCCCTATAACTTAGAACTACTTAAACGGCCGGCCGCGGTGGTCTCGCGGTTCTAGGCGCGCAGTCCGGAACCGTACGACTGCTACGGTCGCAGGTTCGAATCCTGCCTAGGGTGTTAATGTGTGTGATGTCCTTAGGTTAGTTAGGTTTAAGTAGTTCTAAGTTCTAGGGGACTAATGACCACAGCACTTGAGTCTCATAGTGCTCAGAGCCATTTTTGAACTACTTAAACCTAACTAACCTAAGGACTTCACAAACATCCATGCCCGATGCAGGATTCGAACCTGCGACCGTAGCGGCCACGCAGTTCTAGACTGTAGCGCTTAGAACCGCACGGCCACACCGGCCGGCACATGTTGACCCAATGACATCGTCCATTATGATTGCAGTGGGCACAGGAAATACGGGATTCCACTGCCGATCAATCGAAACGTGTCGTCTCTTCAGATGAATCACGTTTTTGTCACAATAGGTCGATGGTCGTCTCCACAAACGCCGTTTTCGAGGCGAACGGTGGCCCGAAACGTGCAGTGCATGGGACCTGTGATAGGAATCGAAGACACACTGACAGCAGCGAACCACCTACATCATGCTTGAGTCTTCGTTAAAGGCGTCGTCATCTTTCAGCAGTATAATGTTTTGCATGTTGGAGCCAGAAATGTGCTACAGTGGTCTGAGGTGCATTATAGTGAACCCATGTTGATGTCTCGGCGACAAAATTCGCCTGATAGAAATTCTATGAAAACCATACGGATCGCTATCAGCCACCATCACTATGTACGCACATCGGCGGCCCGTTACTTATTTGAATTACATGAGTTGTGCGTAGTCATGTAACGCCACGTACCTCCACAAACCTACCCACAAACTGTCGGATCACTGACACTCAGAATTAGTGATGTTTTTTATTCCAAAGTCGTACAAACAACCTATTAAGGAGATGTTCATAATAGCTTCGCTCAGCAGTGTAGTTACTAGATAAGCTGCCCTATGAAATGTGTCGCAGGGATACTTGTGTAATGCAGCCCTGACCACTGGGTGACGAAGAGTATTGCGTTGTCAGTAGAGAAACAGTAACTGCAGAATGGATCATATATAAGCACTCATTGACCTCGCATGTGTATTAGTCATTGGACGTCAACTGATTAACAAATTCGCCATTGACATTTCAACTCTTCTAAAGCTGCCCATGTAAAGTGGAAACACGAAGGAACAAAAGCAGTATAATCAATATCCTATAGACCTCACGTAATGACGAACAGATCATTAAGATCATTAAAGTCATTCTTCACCTCTTGGATGACTTTTTACGAATTCTAGCTAGCTGAGCGACAGATCGACGTATAAGTACTTACAAGAAACATAAAAGCGAAAGTAAAAGATTTTTTTGTGGAAGAAGTTTATAGCTTTCAACACCAAGGACAAAAAAAATTAAATTAGCATGTAATTTAGAAATAAAAACAAGTATAGCTATTCAAAAGGATATACAAGTGGAGGAGTATTTTCTGTGGTCTATCAATAAGTAACAAAATTGTTAATGGACTGTTTTACATGGAATGTTGCTCAATACAACATGGGCACTACCACGGAGAGAGGAGAAATGCTGACAGGGGTTGAAAATGTAGATTTGGAGAAGAGTTGAAGGTGTTAAATGGATGACTATAAATAAATGCGATTTTGCTATGCAGGTTGGACGAGGGCAACACTTGAAAAAAAATTGTGTAGCAAACAAGATGAGAAGAAACAGCGTAACTGAAGATGCACGTTCTAGACCGAAGCCCGGCAACTGGACCAGAGTAAGAAGAAAGACACCAGTTATTTGCTGACATCATAGGCAGCTATATAAAGCATGGCAGGAAACGAGAAATACTCCAAAGCATTAAAGTAGTGGACCTGCTTACGAGCAGAACAACATCATCGCTATCTTCTTCCTCATTGTCGTCATCATATGTAAAAGGGTAACACGCAAATTCCCCAGAAAGAATTTCTCTCTTTTAGTACTTTTATGTCAGTTACACAGAAGTTAGATTTCGCTTATTCTCGTAGATTTGGTTTACAGTCACGTAAAATTTTCTAAATTATGTCAAGGTCACCTTTGACTATAAAATTGTAAATTTTTTTGTTTACTTATTTATCACATTCGTAAGTTGTGTATTTACTTTTACAATGATGCCATGTCTTACATGAAGCGAAGATAAAGACAGAAACGTTATATACCGTCACACAGATGGGACGACATATATTCATGTCAGTATTCTTTAGGTTTTGGCGTATGTTAAAGTGCAGTTTTGCATTATAAGGAAGCGATAAAGTCCACACGGTCGAAACTGCAACAGTGGGTTTTGTAAACAAATAATTTTACGTTTAATGGTGATCATAATGCTATTTACAAAAGAAAATTGAAGGACTATTTCAATTCATTTAGAGGGCAAATTTTTAAATGTTTCCGCAGTGCAATTGTACACAGCGGGGAAATTAGACAATTAATGGGAATTGCTGGCATAGCTGCAAGAAGGTCATCGACGGGCGGGAAGACTATAGTACGGACTGCCACTGTAAACGTTTGAATATATTGCAATCTACGTAAATAGATGAAATGTTACAACATTGGTGGACTGCAGTGTGAGCAATCAGTCACTTCTATCACTTACAGCCGAGAGAAACGTAAGCGTATCTGGCAAATCGTTTTCAAGCAGTGTCATTTCCAATATAGTACTCGAATTTCCGACAGTCATCCACGCCATCGCCATGAGTAGTATAAATCTACTCTCAGCAGTTTTTAACTCTTGACGACGAAAGCAAACGCAGCTGCCGGAAACTCGAGTACTTCATGCGAAATGATTTAGCTTAAAAACCGAGAATATTTATTAAGCCACGTGAATTGTCAGCGAAAGTGATGATCTATGAGTCATTCGATGAGTTCTGTTCGTCTGTCCAGTGTACCAAGTCGAATTTATCACCTAGGCAGAGGAGAGTCAGAAAAGATTTGATTTATGTGTAACGTCACGGGAGTGTTAATTCAGCGTCAGAGCTTCGTAGAAATGTTCATTAATCTCGAGCGAGAAACTGCAGGAAGTATTCTATGCGTCACGGAAATATTTACTCGACATGTATCTATCGAACCTCGACTATAGCAGCAAAATTAGAGAGATTCGTGCTTTTACCGAAGCATGCCGAACAATCAGTGAATGGAATGGGCAGAGTGTAATTAAACCTATCCGAGGGACTGAGGTTTGGAATGCAGACTGGCGAGATATATGAACAGCACGCGTGCTGTGTCCTCTGCTTCCTATACAAAAACGTACCGTGAGATACCTAAATTGTTTGCAAGCTGTACGGCTTCAGTAAATGCTTCCCTGGGAAATATTCCACTCTGCTCGCTCCATTACAAGCCGTTATTCGCTTTGTTGATCTGTTAGTGAGTAAACAACTGAATAGCAGTAAAAAATAAACAATATTCGTAGCTGTGCTGTAAACATAACGCAACAGCAATGTTCCCCTGATGCTTCACGCGTCACCGAGTGCAATATTTACGAACAAACAGTTTCTGATGTTTACATAACTGTTACTGTTAAAAAAGTACGTGACAATGTTTTCGTCCCCTTGTTTTCCCGTTTTATGGTGACTTTCGCCAGTGACATCTCATTGTCGATTCCACTCATCTGTGGAGTGTGTCCTACACAATGCTAACCGTCGTGAACTAAAGCTCCTGCACAGTGCGGAATTGTCGCCTATCGTTACGTCCAACTCAAAATTGTCGCCCATCGTTATTTTTAACTCATCTTAATTTGTTCTTTGGAGGACGTCAAACAACTTATCACTTGCTTTTCATTTCGCATAAATAAAACATAATTCCGCTCTGATAGAGCATCACTAAATCAAAGTAGTGATGGTTGAGATAAAAGCTTTGAAATTAAATAAATTAAAAATTTAAATTACCACTGATATCATAGTGAGACGAGTATTCCTTTGTATAAAATCTGCATCTACACCTACATCTATTGAAGACTACTGTGAAGTGGGTTGTACTCGGTTCTTCTTGTTGTAGCATTTATTTGGCTTTCTTCTCGCTGCATTCAAATATGGAGCACTAGAAGAATGATTTTCTTAAATGCCTCTGTGCCAGCTGTAACTACTTTAATGTTTTCCTCCAGCTACCTACCCGAGCGGTACGTAATTGGTTGTAGTGTACTCGTAGATCCTTTACTTACAGTTGGTTCATTAAATTTTCTGAATAGGCTGTTTGCTGTATTGTCCAGCAACTGGCAGTTCATTTTAGTAGCATGTCCACTATACTTTCTCATGGATCACATAAACCTGTGGCCAATCGTACTGTTCTTCGAATAACACCAGTACCCACTACTGGTGCTTTGTGCTGCTGGCTCGAACACCTGAGCAATATTCTAGGATGTGTCACACAAGTATTTAGTGACCACTCTGCTTTGTAGCCTGATTGCATATCCTTAGTAGCCTACCAGTGAACCAATGTCTGCCCCCTCCTCTACCTAAGACTGGGCCTAAGTCATCTTTCATATCCCTACAAATAGTTACGGCCAGGTCTTTGTAAGATTTCGAATCAAACTCTGACTCAATGGTATTGCAGTCACAGAATGGAGCGGTTCTTTCAAGTGCAAAGTTTTATATTTCTGAATAATTGAAACAAACTTCCAACCTCTGTGAGACTTTGGAAAATTATCAAGATCTGACTGATTATTTTTTAGCTTTTTATTTTTTCAGAAAGCACTTCACTGTAAGTAACTGCATCGTCTACGAAAAATCTGAGGCTACTATTAACATTGACTGTATGGTCATTAACATACAACATGAACAGCAAGCGTCCAAATGGACCTCCGTGGAGCACAGATAAGTTCCTACATCTGTAGATTATTTAACATCCAAGATAACACGCCTCGTCGCACTACAAACGGATCCTCAGTCCAGTCACAAATTTTCTGTGACACCCCAACCGATCGTTCTTTTGATGGCAACCGTAGATGTGGTTATGAGTAGAACATTTTTCGAAAGTTACGAAAGCACTAGTACGTGCTGTTTGACGTGAGAGAGGTCATTCTCTTCGAAATATCTCATTACATTTGAGCTCAGAATATGCTCTAAGTTTCTCTAAAAAATGGACATCAAGGACAGTGACGGCAGTTTTGTAGAACACTTCAGCTGGTCTTCTTGTAAACGAGTAAGACCTGTGCTTCTCCTACCACTACAACTGAGTCTTGAGACTATTCTCTTTTATAGCTGAGCAGCCGGCTGTTGTGGCCGAGAGGCGCTACAGTCTGGAGTCGCACGACCGCTACGGTCACAGGTTTGAATCCTACCTCCGGCATGCATGTGTGTTCTGTCTTTAGGTTAATTAGGTTTAATTAGTTCTACGTTCTAGGAGACTCGTGGCTTCAGATGTTAAGTCTCATAGTACTCAAAGCCATTTGAACCATTTTATAGCTGAGAATGTAAAACTTCCTACTACCTTTATTGCCCTTTGTACTTTGTAGTCAGTGCTGCTAAAACTGCCTCGTTATCACTGATACCAGTTTGAGGTCGAGATTTTCAGAGCCTTATTTGTTGAGAACTCCACCCAATAAATTTCCATTATCAATAAGCTTCCGTACTGCCTGTTCCTGGTAGTTTTGAGAGAAGGCATTTAGTTATGTTATATAGAATGTCTTGTCACTTCCACCGTATCAAAACCGCAGTATCACAGTTGGATGATTAATGTCTTCTCCAATGATTAGCGTAGGACAGCTGCTTAACGTACCAGCGAATTGTTTGCTACGGTCGCAGGTTCGAATCCTGCCTCGGCCATGGATGTGTGTGATGTCCTTAGGTTACTTTAATTAGTTCTAAGTTCTAGGCGACTGATGACTTCAGAAGTTAAGTTACATAGTGCCCAGAGCCATTTTGAATTGAGGTTTCCTCTAGTTCTCGCTTACATCTGGGAGTGAGTCAGGTGATTGATAGAAGGATACCATTATGTCTTTGCCCACCCCTGGTACTCATTCATGCCTTAGATGTCCCTCATGCGTATTTAAAATATATTTCTGTCGATTCGAGTTTCTTGTCTACTACGACAAATATACCATACCCATTTCCAATTAGCCTATTCTTCTGACATACGCTTTGCTTTCCGTATCTAATATTTGCGTGTGATCCATTATGTTTTACGCTGACTTCGAATTCTGACACTGTAGTGACGCATCAGCAGGTAGTTACTAGGACTTTGTCACTCTCGTCTGTGTGGTGGGTGCATTTCTTTCGATCTTAAAGTAATATGTCCAGGTGTCATACAGGTAAAGTTACCTCAACTGGGTGAAAAGTCGCGTAACTAAAAAACCTGTGCACCTCACACACAGTCACAGGTTCACACCCATTTAGAAGGATTCTACAGATTTCAACCCAAAGGCGCAAGTCTAGAAAGAACCTTCGAAGTTTCTGCTTGAAGTTTTCCTCTCGACTCAGAACCGTAGGGTTACGATTAAGCCTGGAGACAATGCTAAGAAACGTTATGCTGAAAACCCGTGAGGAAGCCTGATCTCGACTGGTGGAGTGACCTAGGAGCGTAGATGATAGACTTCGTCTGCTCCAACGTGTGACACTTTCGCTGTTGGTTGCACCGTGCTCCGTCAAGGGATGCCGGAACAGCCTCTTCAGCGTGTAGAACGAGGCCCACCAGCATACTCACTGTATGCACTTACTGGTCCTTCCTTTTTGTTCCTTCCTTTTGCACCTCATGTTCCTTCACATTCCTTGTTGCACTTCTGTAAGGTGAACCATTGTTTTCACAATGTCTGAGCTGACCACGATTAATAGAGTGTTCTGGTGTGTTTTTTCTGTGTAGAGGTGATGGGTTGCTTACCCAACTACATAGATAAAAGGATGACCGAGTGTGACCGACACTACTCTTGCCGTAAAACAACTGTGCAACTGAGATACAGAAAAAAATATAAAACTGTTTATAAAAATTAATAGAGCGCAAAACCTTTGCGCTCCATATTCCCGTTGACAAGGGACACCGCACATTTCCCAAAATGTGAAGAGAGTGTGAATGGCTCAGTGTCCGTTTCTGTGGAAGAACGAACCTTTAACTTGTCGGTTGAGGGGATAGGTGTAAAGCCATGAGCTCCCTCTCGTCGCTGTTTCCCCAGTACAGTGAGCCTACATCTATATAGCTGCTTACTGAGATCATCTAACTCATCGCATGCTACATGGTGACGTTTCCGCTATTTACAGAAGCATAAACATATAACTGTAAACTAAACTTGCAGATTCTCCTTTAATATGAGTGACTGATATACTCGTATATGCAGACAATTAACACTATTGTTGAAAGAGAAAATTAGATGTAACAGTAACTTGTACAGTAACTGTAATATCGAAGCGGTGATAGACTACGAAATACTTGTAACTTGAGAAATTTCTTAAACATGTACTTTGTACTCACGTAGATATGCACTGAAATTTGAGGCGAACATTCTTTTCCTTTGTTTTTATCGAGGATACTACAACTGAAATTGCAAAAAAACAAACATTAGAAACACCCGAAAATGTTCCAAAAATTTTTTTTAAGTAAACATACTGCTGATTATGGCACGAGAATGTTCGAACGACATTACCGTCCCGAAGTGTCTAAGAAGCAAAAATTAAGTTTACAGTTAACGCTATATTACGGATTTTTAGCGGCACCCACAAATGTCCTTCAGATCACACAATTTACTTTAACACTGAAAGATTATGCGAAAACGACATGACCAGGAAAATCTAGTAATTCGAATCGTTACGTATCTGGCACGTGCTATCCTCGTTAAGGAAAATTTGGTAGCCGGGTTGTACGATGAAACATATGACTTCTTAATGGAATTTAAGGTTACACCCACTTGACATGGAGACTGATGTAGTTACTGACCTCCTAAGTGACATTTTTGTCACTCTTTAAGCTGAGTAGGATAGTCACAGTACCCCTGCATGTACAATACAGTTCCAGTCCACAAAACACGCTGCTCATAGAATTTGTAACGTTGTAGCTTTCTTTAGTTCAACATAGCTCCTTCAAGAAAAGCACTGTCATTCATAGAAGATAAAAATCTTCAACGGCTCCGGAATTTCACGACATGGAAAGCTGAAGTGTCCAACTCCAAAATCATCGAATGGTGGACCGTAGAATTGGTACGTAAACTAATATGAGTCCTGCTGACACCATGTGTTCTATATAATAAAGTATTTTGAGCCACGATATTACGGCTACGAATGCCTGTATCTGAGTGGACTCTTTTTTCCCTAGCTGCTCGTGGGATAGAAATGGATCCTCCGAAATTCACTTCTCCGCCTCCCAGTGGAAAGTATGGGCCATGGGAAGCTACTAGCACCCCAACTGATAAGACAACAGGGGTAGCCAGCCCTTCAGATGCGAGAGTATGGCACTACAAAGCAGTAAAGAGTAACAGAACATACGCTATAATCAGAATATGTTTTTAGTAATAAAACGGAAAGAAGAAAGCTTCGAGAAAGTCTCGCTTTTCAACACCCATAAGGGCTTAGAAGAAATTTCCGGGACTCTGAAATTTGTAAAATAGTTGTCGGTTCAAAAATCCAGTTCCCAACAAGCTTTTAACTCACAGAGTGCTTAGTGCCTGGACGATTATGCCATTGATGCAGAGCTCCACGGCACGTTAAACTTCAGCAAAGGTTGGTTGGTTGGTTCATTTGCTAGAGGGGACCAAAGAGTGAGATCATCGGTCCCATCGGTTCGTGGAAGGATAGGGAAGGAAGTCTGCCATATCCTTTCAAAGGAACCATCCAGGAATTTTCCAGAAGTGATTTAGGGAAATCACGGAAAACCTAAATCAGGATGGCTGGACGACGGTTTGAACCGTCGTCCTCCCGAAAGCGAGTCCAGTGTGCTAACCAATGTCCCACCTAGCTCAGTCAACAAAGGAGATGTATCAGGTAGGGACCTAATGAATTTACCACTCGGAGAATTGAAGAGTGAGTAGGCTCCGGAAGGTGGATGGAAACCTAGTGAAATATGACACCTTCATTCTTATCTTCAACACTCCCAAACTCGCAGAGCTCGTCGAGGCAGGCTTTCTTCGCCTAAACCTACGACCGTATGTCTGAAACTCAGTGCGTTGTTTCAAATGTCAGCGAGTTGGTTGCTCGTCTCTTGCAAAATGTATCGATTACCTTGGAAACTACCCGGTTTCGAGTAGCGACTACAGAATCTTTTTATAGGACGCAAACTAAAAAAAATGAAAACAACTATGCGCAACCGTTATTTGGCCCAAAAGATCTGTAAGTCCACGCAGCCACCCACATTTGCTACATGTTTCTAGTCAACGCTTCGGAAGACTACTCCAAAATCTGATGTCTCTACACAAACGGAGGTGGCGAGTGTCAGCACTAACACCTGCGCGTGTCAGTGCACTTCCAAGACAACACGTCTTTCAGACCCTGTGGTTCCCACACCTCACCCCTCCCCTTTAGGACAACAGACAATGGTACGGTGGCCAACCTGGGGTGATCCCGAGGTATCCCCAACAGCTGAGGCTATTTAGAAGCCCAATACGGCCATTACTGCTCCAGCTACCGCAAAGCTCTCAAATCAGCAAGTAGCTACTGCAAAGCAGCAACAGAACATAAAATAAACTTATAAACTCTCCGACCATGTCTATGTGATTCTACCTTATGCTCATATGACTCATCCCCTAGGCTGATGGAGTATGAATTTTGCATGGGGCAATCATCTCGCCCCACGACTGAACCTCCAGCCACTGCAGTCCCCCCCCCCCCCCCTCCCCCAACCCCCCTGGTGGAAAGACAGGATGAAGATGCTACCACCGTGATAGAAGTTTCCCAAACTTCAGTGGAAGTTGCAGGGGTTCAGGACACATGTGGAGGTACTTCGTCTACTATCTCAGGGTAAACCACTGTGAGTCAGCAGGAGAGTAAGTTACATGAATCACACACCCCTGAGCTTCGGAGATACGTATCCCACAAAAAGAGCGACCTGAGTGAATAGAGAGCTAGAAGAGGAGTAGGTATTTTCGTCTCATTCCCTTACAACTAATTTTCAAGCAGTTACCTCATCCGTTGACAATATGTTCCCTTTAGCTGCCGCCACATGATGCGCTCAACAAAGATGCTCTAAACGACCATATTACACAGTTCCCCCCCCCCCCTTCGTTCTCTGCGCTAATTTTGATGCACACTATGTGCTTTGGGCCTCATCAACTACCTGTCCCAGGCGTACAGAAATTGAGAGGTTTCTCATCTCATCCTGAGCGCATTTGCAAAACACAAGACAGAGAATGCCCTTCTGCACTGCAACTGGGTCGTTCTGTGCCATCGATCTGTCGCTTTCCTCTCCGGCCCATGCACATACGGCTCAATGGTAAGTGGTCGACGACTTGCATGGAAGTGATCACTTTCCTATAAGGATCCACCTGCTAAATACGGTGGAACCAGAAAGGAAACTGCTGCGATGGATGCACGTTAGAACCGACTGGAAGCTTTATAGGCCGCTTGGCCAATTTGAACATCATGTCAATGTTGAGGAATGTGTGTATAATATTACCAACAAGATCCACGGGACTCCGAAGCATCCATTCCACAGTCCATGGGACAACTGAAGAGGAAGCCTGTCCCTTAATGGAGCGATGAATGCCGCTCGGCTCTTCGAACTACACACGCTGCTCTTTGTAGGTTCAAGAGCCGACCAACTGCATAGAACCTTGCCTTCGGGTGAAGAGGGCAAAATGTCTCCGAATTATTCGAGATAGCAAGAAGATGTCATAGAAACGGATCCTGAACACCATTAATCGTTCCACAAAGACCTCTGTTATGTGGGAGAGCACCAGGAGAGTTTCTGGGACAGAAGGGATGTGTCCAATGACTGCTGGAATGGGGAACGGTACTTTCCAAACCAATCCACGAGACATTTCGCGGACTGTTGCGGCCTATTATGCCACAGTGGCTGCAGCTGTCAGTCAGGATCCATTTCCAACGCCACAGGGCGGTTGCTGAGAGGAGCAGGTTGAACTTCTGGTCCGCCACTGATGAAGACTACAATTGCCCATTTTCCACGTGGGAACAGGTTTCCGCATAGTCTGAGGCTCGTGACCCATTCCCTGGTCATGACAGAATCTGTTACAGTGTGCTGCGGCACATCACAAGGCGAAAAAAAAAATACATCCACTTCGCACTTTTTAATGTCATTTGGGCATCAGGTCACTTTCCCAACTTGTGGCCTGAGGACACTTCGATTCTTCTTTTAAAACCTGGGAAAGACCGTATGTGCCCGAGTAGTTATCGCAGTGTTGCCCTCACATGCATGGGCAGAACTTGGAGCGAATGGTCAACCGCCACCTTCTCTGGATCTTAGAATGCAGGAAACTCCTTAGCCGCTTTCAGTGTGGCTTCAGGAGGTATTGGTCCTCCTTTGCTAACCTGACCCTCCTGGAGGTGGCTATACAACAGGCTTTCCTGAGCCAGGCATCACCTTCTAGGTATATTTTTTGAAGAGACCAATGATACTACTTTTAAGCATCTTATCCTCAAGCAGCTTCCCGGATGGGGTTTTCGTGGTTATCTTCCTATTTTTATTTAGTCTTTTCTCTCGCCACGACATTTTCTATACCGAGTCTGTGACGTCCCGTCTGATGACTTTGAGCAGGAGAACGGTTCCCCTCGAGGTAGTATTTTGCCATAGCTGTTAATAGCATTACGTCAGTATCGAAAAGTCGTCTCCAGTGTTCCTTGTCTGTGGTTGACTTTTTGTGTTTAGTTCTTCAAGTCTTGCAACCACAACACGTCAGTTACAACTAACTCTTCGACATTTGGAGGAATGTCCGTCCCAATAGCTGAGTGCTCAGCGTGAGGGATTGCCGTCCTACGGGCCCTTGTTCAATTCCCAGCTCGGTCGGAGATTTTCTCCGCTCTGGGACTGGGTGTTGTGCTGGCTTCATCATCATTTCATCCCCATCCGGCGTCGCCCAATGTGACGTCGAATGTAATGAGACCTGCACCAAGGTGGGCGGACCTGGCTCACAAAGGGCTTCCCGGTGCTCCACGCGATCCTGAAGGCACTGGAGCTGATGCACAGTATTCGGGACGAACGGTTTCTTATTTTATTTGGATGAATGGGCGCAGGAAAGACGTTTTAAGTTTTCAACCGAGAAGTCTGTACGTGTTCTTTTTAACCCTTCTAGTTCCATTTTAAGCATTCCTGAGTTGAAGGTGAGGGACACATTCTTAATTTTAAAGACACAGTGAGGTTTCTGGGCCTCGTATTTTACTCTGAACTTACACATCTTAAGGACCTGAAGAGACGGTAAATTAAGGATCTAAGGATTTTAAAACATAGCCACATTACATGGGGGAGCAGAAAGGACTTATCTGCTGACGTTTTATACAGCTTCTGTGCGATCTCGGCTCGATTATGGGTTCACAGTGTATGGATCCGAGAGACCTTATTTAAAAATGTTGGACGTGGTGCAGCATGAAGGGATTCAGTTGGCCACTGGTGCATTCAGAACAAGCTGATGAACCACCACTTCATATTAGGTGACAGCTGCTTACGGTGCACATAAAACACTGCCCACGCCGTACACACCTGCATACCATACCGTTACTCGGCTTCCACTGGTACGGCTTTTTCACAACCGGCAATGAGCAACGAGGCCTTACATTGCACAAAAGGTTGCCTTTTAGAGATGGGTATGGCTGCTCTTAATGTTTTATTTCGAGGTTGGATCAGATTTCTTCCTTGGCTCTTCCACTTACCCAGCCTTCTTTTAGACTTGACTAATTTTAAGGAAGGTGTACACCTAATTTTACATTCCAATCGCTGTTTTTTTTTTTTAAATTTTTAGATATGCATCACGGTTTTACATTAGTTTACACTGATGGCTTCAAAAAAAGGGTAATTCCCTTGGCTGCTGTGTAATGTTCCCTGACCATGTCACCAGGATTCACCTTCCTGACGAGTATATCGTTATTGCAGCGGAGCTCCACACGATCCTGAAGGCACTGGAGGTGATGCGCAGTATTCGATGGTAACGGTTTCTCATCTGCTCCGATTCCGTTAGTGCCTCACAATCGTTACAGAACTTGTACCCAGCTTAGAAGTGGGCCCAGCTGATATATGACCACTACACTAGCTTTAACGGCGGGTTGAGGAAGTGACGTTCTGCTGGGTGCCAGGTCATATAAAAATAGGGGGAAATGAACTGGATCGATTGGGCAGCCAAGGAGGGCTATTGCCTATTGCCTTGCAAGTTGTCGTTTCTGCACTACACAGATAGTGCCTGCAGTTGTGAGATGAGGAATGGCTGGCGGTGACGGCCAGTAAATTGTGATTCATGAAGCCAGCTACCTGGCCGTGGCGTTCCTCCAGCCAGCTGCTCAGGTGGAATGAAGTGACCCTCACACCTCTTCGAATTGGGCATTCCCCTCTCACACACAGCGTTTTACTAAGGTGAGAGGTGTGATGCTTATGGTGTGCACATCTCTGTCCGCCGTATTTTACCAGAGTGGTGTCTATATTGTGATGCAAGGGCAGCAGCAAATATTGGTGGGAATCTGCCCTCTGTTTAGCTGATGGCGGGACAAGTGTGACTAAGGTTTTAAAGTTTTTTGATGTGTCTGGAGTCTGGCTTAACGTTTAGACTGGAGGATTTAGTGCGTTGCAGAGTGGATGGCTCCTACATTTTTATACTTGCGGTCAGCCAGTACGTCCATCTGCCATATTGTTTTAGCTCCTTACGCCACTTTCTTCCTGTGTTTTTTATGTTTTAACTGACGCAAAACTCCGTTCCTTGATTCTGTACCGGACGCACATAGTTTTGTATCTTTTGTTACCTTTGTTTTTGTATTATCTCTTGTTTAGTATATTTCAACGACACTCGTCTCAATCTGCTTTCGCGCGGGCTCTGAAGGCCTTGCTTTCGTGCGTCTTTGCAACCACATACATCTATCCATCCATCCATCCACAGATAACGTCAGAACTCCCTCTGTAGTACCTTTACATTACCCAAATTACATTTCTCAATTTTCTTTTCCTTTCGTCTGTACATTATTCTTGTCAGCAATTTGGATGCATGAGCTGTTAAGATGATTGTCGATGATTCTGGCACTTGTCTACTGTTGCAACCTTCGATATTGTGTGATGACATATTTTCAAATGTCAGAAAGTATATCGCCATCCTCATACTTTCTACACACCGACGTGAATGGTTGTTTTGTTGCCATTTCCCCTAATAATTTTAGAAATTCTGATGGAATGTTCTCTGTCCCTTCTGCCTTATTTTATCTTCAACCTTCCAAAGCGCTTTCAAATTTTATTCTAATAACGTATCCTGTATGCCTTCTAAATCGACTTCGTTCCCTCTTCTATCATGTCAGACACATTTTCCCCCTCATATAAGCTTTCAATGTCCTCTTTCCGCCTATCCGCTCTCTCCTCAGTATTTATGAGTGACACTCCCATTGAACATCACATTTAATTTTGCTGTAGCTTGTTTTGACTTTTCTGTATGCTCAGTCAGTTCTTCCGACGACTTTTTGTTCGATTTACCGAACAGGATAGAGCAGTGGTTAGCACACTGGACCGACCATCCTGATATAGATTATTCCGTGATTTCTCTAAATCGCTTTATGTTGATGTCGGGGTGGTTCCTCTGAAAGGACACTGTCGATCTCCTTCCCCATCCTTTCCTAATCCGAGATTGTGCTCCGTCTCTACAGATCTCGTAGTCGATGGGACGTTAGACACTAATGACGTCCTCCTCCTCCTCCTCCTCCTTCTCTTTCCCCTCCTGCTCTTTTTAGATTTCTTCACATTTTCCAGGCAGCCATTTCGCCTTTGATTCTCTGAAATTCCTATTTATTTTACTGCTTCGTGACATATATTTGTGTATTTCTAAGTTTCCCTCAACATTTTCTTCTTTCATCCATCAGCTGAAGCATTTCTTCTGTTACCCATGGTTTCTTCGTAGCTACCTTCTTTGTAGCTATGTTTTCCTTTGTTGCAGCTGCTAATTGCCTTCTACTTACCGACTAATTGAGAAATTCATTAATGCAGTATCTATAGCCTGTCTTCTCTGCATTCCTTTATACATTCTTACCTCAATTCTTGGCGTATTGATTCTTATTGGCCAGTCTCTTACACTTCACGCTACTCTTCATCACTACAAAATTGTGATTTGAATCTACACAAATCAAAAAAAGTTTTGTATCAGTTCGGTTCCGAGAGCTCCGGAAGCTGTGCAGAAAATTGGAACAGAGGTCAACATAAACGACATTTCCGTCCTTTTTATTGCTCATTGAAACTACACATTGCATGTTGTACCACTATACAGCGAGACATTCAGAGGTGGTGGTCCAGACTGCTGTACACAACGGTACCTCCAGTACCCACTAGCACGTTCTCTTGGTTTGATACATTCCTGTATTCGTCGTGGCATACTATAAACAAATTTACCACTTTACTGTCTGTCCAGATTGTCCCACACTTGAACGACGATTCGGCATATTTCCCTCGGAGTTTTTGGTGAGTCACGTCGTCCATTAGCAGCTGTTTCCAATCTATCTTAGGCACGTTCTGTAGGGTTCATGTGTGGAGAGGAAGCTGCCCACTCTAGTCGAGCAATGTCGTTATCCTGGAGGAAGTCAATCACAAGATGTGCGCGATGAGGGCGCAAATTGTCGTCCATGCCTCGGTAATACGCTGCTGGTGTGATTGCACTATCGGTCGGACGGTGGCATTCATGTATAGTTCAGCCATTACTGCGACTTCCATGACCACCAGCAGCGTACGTCTGCCACACGTAATGCTACCACAAAACAGCAGCGAACCTCCACCTTTCTGCTCTCGCTGGACAGTGTGTCTAAGGAGTTCAGCCCGACCGGATTGCCTCCAAAGACGTATCCCACAGCTGTAAAGAGAACGTGATGCCAATCCTGAGCGGTCCATTCGGCATGTTGTTGGGCCCATCTGTACCTCGCTGCATTTTGTCGTGGTTGCAAAGATGGACTTCGCCATAAACATCGGGACTGAACTTGCCCATCACGCAGAATATTGCGCACAGTTTGAGTCGTAACACGACGCCATGTGGCTGCACGAAAAATGGTGGCGTTTATGTCAGGCTTCTTCTGAGCCATAATCCGTAGATAGCGGTCATCCACTGCAGCTGAAGATCTTGGGTGGCCTGAGCAAGGCATGTCATCGACCCTGTCTCTCTGTACCTTCTCCATGTCCGAACAACATCGCGTTGGTTTACTTCGAGACGCCTGGACACTTCCCTTGTGTAGAGCCGTTCCTGGTAGAAAGTAACAATGCGGACGGTATCCAGCCGCGGTATTGTCAGTCTAGGCATGATAGAACTACAGTCAACACGAACCGTTAGCTCCTTCCTGATGGAATTATTGGAACATCGTCTGTCGTCCCCCCTCCGACTAATAGGCACTTCTCATGCTTGGTTGTTTACATCTTTGGGCGGTTTTAGTGTTATCTCTGAACAGTCAATGGAACTGTATCTGTTATACAATATCCACAGTCATCGTCTGTCTTCAGTAGTTCTGGGAACCGGAGTGATTCATAACTTTATTTGATGTGTGTATATCTGCTTTTAGGCACAAATTACAAACCAATATCTGATTTCGGAATTTCCGCCCGACCATGATGTAACGTAACTGAAGTCTTCTAGCATCCGCCGGCCTTTTCCCAGTATACCTCATCCTATTGTCATTCTTGAATAGAGTATTCACTATCACTAGCTGAAATACATTGCAGGGCTCCAATTGGTGTTTCTCCTCTTTCTTTCCTGGTACCTAGCTCATATTCCCCATTACCCTTTCTTTTGCTCCATCCCCTGTAATCGGATTCGAGTCTTTCGTGACTATTAGATTTTTCATATCCCTTTAAGTACTGTATTAACCGTTCATTATCTCCGTGCACTTTCTCAGACTCTTCATCTTCAGCTTACAACGTCAGCATGTATACCTGAGCTATCATTGTCAGTGATGGTTTAGCTGTCGATTCTGATGAGAACAACGCTATCGCTGAACTGCGCAAAGTAACACACTCCTGCCTAACCTCCCTACTCATAACGTGTCCTTCTCCCATTACACCATTTTCTGCTGCCGGTAGTACTGCCGTATACTCATCTGACCAGAAATCCTTGTCGTCTTTCCATTTCATCTCACTTTCTCGTAGGCACCTACCCCTTGGCAGACTTCTCCCAGAGAACCGAATAGAGTTCTATTCCGGAACCTTTTACCAATGGAGAGATAATCATAACATTTTATCCATTAGTGACCACATGTCCTGTGGATACACGTAACGCGTCTTCAGTGCAGTGGTTTCCATTGCCTTCTGCATCCTTACACCGTTGATAATTGGTAATTGCTCCGCCTTCGGGAGAGGGGGGGGGGGGAGTTTCCCCACCCCCAAGGTCAAGAGAGTGCCCTGATCGTTTGTCTGCTCCTCCGCCCTCTTAGATAAGGCGGTTGGGAGAATGAGGGTGACTTGTTATGCCGAAAGTCTTCGGCAAACAATGCTGAAGATTTTATTCAAAATTTAAGAGGTGGCGTAGTTTGAACATGGGACCGAGGATATTTTGATTACTAATCAAAGATGCTACCATGCTTACCGCCGCTGCCCCAGACCACGGCTGAGCTCCATCGTTTATCACTCCAAATGAATCCCAAGACACAATGGATTACAAAGTAATACTTATAAATCTTAGTTGTACGAGACCCATCGTAGAGATACTCACTAAGAACATAATTTCCATTTTACATTTAGTGTCACTTTGGGCAAGTGATTAAGCTATTTGTTCTGGATGGTAGAGAAATTCCGTTGTATTTCTGTGCCGAAATATCTACAGGGTAGAAAGTAAACTAATAAATAAACTAAGTAGAAGAGGCCATGTCGGATTGGTGGAAATTAGACGAATAATCATAGGACATTAACCACCGTGCAGTGGCAAACACCAAACATTAACGAATCGGAAATGTTGATCTTTCACTATAGAAATGACATTTCAGAGTAAAAGAGAGGTTGGAATATTATTTCTATTCTGTGCCGTCGTATGTGCTTTAGTTACTAAAGTAATTGAAGGATTTTCTTCTGAATGTATGTAACAGAAAGGTTTTCTTGCTTCTCAAACAAGAAACTAGAACTACTAAGTGTAATAGTACAACACTGGGCTCGTATTTTGGATGACTTGTTTTCAAATCGCAGCATTAGTAGTTCACAAGTCTGCAAAGTATAGGAAAGGGAAGCTAGAGGTGAGTTAAAGCAGCGAGCGGGTATCGAATTTTATCCGAAGAGGTACCAAGAAAAGGGAGGAAAGAAAGAAAACAAAGAAAAGGGCAATCTGTCAGAAACGTAGGAACGGACTCGCAGCAAATTACATCGGTGGCAGTTCGCAGCGTCATTGATAAATGTCGCACAGGCACACGAGTTTGTGAAACAAAATCTTGGCGCAGCGACAGTTGCTGAATGGAAAAAAAGGAAAAGAAAAAGTACTGAACGAATGACCTGCGATAAGCGAGAATATTTCTTTGCTAAGTTTTTGTACCTAGTCGAAAGCTGAGTGGATACGAAACCAAGGAAATTATAAAACCAAAAGAGATGTCGTTACAGTGATGGCAACAAACATTGCGATGCTGAAGGTAACTTTGAAATATTTATCACTATCCTTGCCACTAGATGGTCAGTTTTTTAAATCAAGGAATGGAAAAAATCTGCTTATCGAATTCTTAAAGTGTTACCTAGGAATAAAGCATACTTCTGTATTAAAATGTGATACGAAATATGTGCAAACAAACGAGAAGATGCTTAAGCGATATTTAAGCAGTTCTTCGGACGCTCTCTCGGTGCAATTTTTTGTCACGAGTTGTCAACGGAGACAAATAATAATACTTATTATATAATAATAAAAGACTGCTGAAGTTACGAGACGGTCTTTCTTGCAGTAATGCTACGGCTTTTACGATTCTAGTCTGTACTTCAGGTTAACTCCATCAAACCTGTTTCACACACCAAATGAATTTACGTAGCAAAGAAACATGCTAATAAATTACTTAAATGCTAAATTCGCATATATGCAAATGCAAGTGCGGATAAGAGCAATGTAAGTTATGATTAGTAACCAACCGTTGATGTGTAACCAAGATTTATTATTCCTTAGGTCGAGAGAAGAGCTTGATACACACAGTAGAAGAATTGAAAGTTTGCTTCTACTACATTTTCTTTTACTGTTTATGACAAAGGGACTGGGAGAATGCTGGGAACTGGGCATATGAGGTTTCAACTGACAGTATTTCGGTGTGGATCTTTAGTTCCAGGATTCGTCTCATGATTAAAATAAACCCACCCGAAAACTTTTATTCCAAGTTTTCCAAATTTGCACTTTTTTGTTTTTCAGTCGATGTAGTAGAGCGGGCTGCTTTACGCCAAGCCCCTTCTAGAGTCGCGGTTATTTTCGACCCCAAAAACCTATCCAAGTCTCAAACGTCTGTGATGTATACACGCAGACTGAAGCGACGAATGAAAATTTATACCAAATCTGGGATTTGAAACCTGGTTCCTGCTCACTAGGCAAATACGCTAACCAGTACGCTATCTGGGCACAGTGGATCTGCAAAACTGCACGTACTGCTCTAGTAAGGCTCCCTCCTGAATCGAAATTCCCATCCACACTGCAACCCCAGGCCATAATCCCAGCGTTGGTATAAATTTTTATTCATCACCTCAGTCTATATATATATACAGCATACATGTTTGAAACTTGAAAAGGTGTCTGGAACCATATAGTCTCATTAGTCTAATTTGGCTAAGGCACTTATGCTTGGGTCCCAGGCAGGAGTCTCCATTTCTTTCTATGCTGAGTTATTGTTCGAATACAAATGGAGAGCGTCTGAATGCTGTTCAAGTTTAGGACGAATACCAGGTGGGATGACGCGTGAATGGGAATTTGGGTTGGAGGGAGCCATGTTAGGATAGTTCGTGCAGTTGTGCAAAGCCACTGTGCTAAGGTGGCGCAGTCGTTAGTGCATCTCCGTAGTGAGCAGAGACACGGGTTCGAACCCCAGCTTTGGTACAAATTTTCATTCACCTCTTCAGTCTGCAGATGTACATCGTAGACTGAGATAATGTTGCCTATTTTTCCATGTTAAAATTACAATTTCTATAAGATAATGAAAAAACAGCAGATCAAAATAAGGTTCCGCTGACCCTAAGCATTACGGTCCACTGCCGAAGATAAGGTTAACAAAGAACACATTGGCGGATTGTTGCGTTCGGAGCTAAACACTGGCTGTAGCCAAGTAGGGAATGCTTGCTTGATGGACGCAATGTTCAGCGATTATCAGCGGCTGGATGCTAAGTTTGTGTCCTGTAAGTCTCAACAAAGGATGATACAGCCAATCTGTTAAATGTAACAGTTTGGTATACTGACCTACGTTTCGACGCCTACTAATGGTGTACCCTCTAAAATAATCCATAGAAAGTTAGGCATGACAGGAAGCACACTAACGAAAATGACAATGGTCATGACGTACAAAAGTGACTTACGTAAAATTACAATGCGAGGAAGCAACGGTCAGCACTTGGACCACCTATGCTAAAGTCAAAAACTAAATGAAACATGTTCCAGCCTTTGCTACGTGTGCCTAGCTAGGAACAATATCAAATTGGTCGGCCCAGTTACTTGCATTGCTACCACGAAAACAATGCAAGCTGCACCGCCTATCGAGCGCGGAAAATGACACGTCCCCATTTGGAACATTATAACAAAAATAATAGAAGTAAACGACAGATAAACTTAAAAACAAAATACAAAGGAAGAGAGCTTAATGTCTTTCTGAAAATGCACAGTTTTCTAGCAACTGTACTGTAACAAAGAGCCATCTATTAGGCTTTACAGAAATTACTATTACGTAAAGGACAGAATAATACAAAAAAGTTATACAAACTGCTGTACAATCAAAAAATGTCTAAATGAATGCAACATTAGCAGCAAAAATCTATGAGAGTCGAAGAAAAACATGTTTCAGAACGAGAGGCAGGAAAATATAATAAATGTCGTGTGACTATGACCTCCCGTCGGGTAGACCGGTCGCCGGGTGCAAGTCTTTTGATTTGACGCCACTTCGGCGACTTGCGCGTCGATGGGGATGAAATGATGATGATTACGACAACACAACTCCCAGTCCCTGAGCGGAGAATATCTGCGACTCAGCCGGGAATTGAACCCGGGCCCTTAGGACTGACATTCTGTCGCGCTGACCACTGAGCTACCCGGTGTGGATAGCAAAATAAAATTAAAATAACGAAATCAAAATTCTGCGAGCAGTGGATTAAAACAATTGAAAAAATTTTTGTTACGCAATTGCATCTGTACATTGAGAGTGAGGTCACGTTCTTAGATATATGGTTAAAAATCTCCAGCTCTTTGAGTACGTGGAGCCTATGACCTTCCTTTTCTCTATGTAAAATCGAAATTTCTTCAGCGCATTTCGGTTTGTGTCCGGTAATTAGTAGACGATCAGCAAAAGTGGAATAGTGTGTATTAGTCCCTCTTTTTCACAGTAAATGTTCTTTGTACCTTACACTAAGGATTTGGTTCAATAAGATAGAACTTACACTTTGAGACCAAAATCCGAGACGCCCAGTTCAAAATAAAGCCGATATTGACGAACGCAGTGTGGTGCTAAGAAGCTGACGTTCGTGGGTGTCAGCTGGCGTCAGAGTCCGGAAGAAGGAACAGCGATTACATCTGACAGCGGCGATTGCCCTTATTTATGGACTTCGAGAGCGTTCTTGTTTGATGGGGTGTTTACCACCTGTCGCCTGGACTAGGAGCGGCTCGCGAAACCCAACTAACTCGTGCTGTTTTTCCTTTCCTTTATTGATTTGCGATCCCCCCTCCCCCCCATATTGGGGGCCGGAGGCAGTGGGTTGGCAGCTTAATACGCTGCTCTATAGCCAAGAGAAGAGTTAAACAATGGTAAGATAAGGAACAACTTTAAAAAGGCTACAAAACTGTGACTTTGTTAATAACAGTAAAATGGCATAAAGTTGCGGAATTTAAAACATAAAAACACGGCGTTGACGATGCGGATGAAGACCACAGTAAGTAGACGGGCACAATTATAAAACACGGCCACAGTCTGGTTTATGTACTCGTGCTGCCCTGGCGTCGGTTTACATAGCTGCCTGCGGCGGAATGCTGTTCGAACTTTTTCCCTGTCACTTGGCGCGTGGATGCGAGTAGTTTTCTTGTTGGCAGCGCCCTCTGCAGGCGCCAAGTTCGCCTCCTTGTCACCGCTCTTGACGATGTCCTGTCGTACATGCGATACTGATGCGACAAGGGGCAGTAGTAGCTGCATGCGTGGTGGAGCTGCCAGAAGGCTTGCCAAACTGTTACGCGAGAGTTCCGACACGGCAGTATGCGTTTGTGTAAGTAGGCTCGAAAGGAAAGAAGTGTAAGGTACCACGGAGCTGGCAGCGCACCCAAATAGAAGAAACCTTTTTAACAACATTTATTCACATCAGAGGCATTCAAACAATTTTGACAACAATGAACAATAGAATTCCTAAGGGAGCTAACAAAGAATTATTTTGCCTCCTGCCACAGCAGGCGTTATAAGGACCACCATAAAGTTATCAATGAATCACATGATCAGAGTAACATATCCAGGTATTCTTTTAAATATATAAAGAAAACTTAAAAATGTTAGACATATGAGTTTTAAATCCCATAGTGAGAGAATCAATACCATCAGAATTTACGTTCCATAACGTTAATTAATAGGAAAGTTAATGCAACGACCAATTTATATGGAATCGCTGAAAGCATTAAGAGAAATCACAATTCAAAGAGCTGAAATCAAATACTCTTAGTTTATAATCAGCTGAGAGAAGGTGACAAGCCCTAGTTTAGCCCATAAATCGTTCGGTCCCGTTATTCTGCTCAGACTGGGAACTCTAAAACACGAACAGGATGGAAACTAAAATCGCATAGCCTCTGCGTGACAACAACAGAAATGTATAACAGATTGCATGCCGAAAGATTTCAGAAGGCCACTTCGGGTTTCGGCAGTGGTCAATACAAGTTTTTAAACTGCGACTCAATAACTTTGAAAATTATGATGGCAATGTAACACATGAGTGGTTAAAAGAGAACAAATACTTCAAAAGGTAATGTTCCATAACAGTTTTAACACGTATCTCATTAGAAGAAAATTGATTAACTTTTAATGCGAAGCTACGATGGCAACAAAAGTGACTGCTTATGAATTCAGCAGAAAACGCTAAACCACATTGGGATCTAAGAGACATCTGGACAGAGTCACACGGAAAGAACCAAATCAAATTGGTATAGCCATAAGTCTCTGAGAGAACATGTGTTTTCAGGAATCACAACCACCACTTCAGTTACACTGAACTGAAAGTGTTCATTGTTTTCTCTCTCTTCTTACATTTGGTTGTATAATAAATACTACCAGCTCGGTGAACACAAATCGAAGCGATACAGACGAGAAACACCCCGACTCTGAAGACGCGATCCCATGACTACGAAGGCAGCTAGAATCAATTCTTCGAAAGTTGTACGAACATCTTTCACAAAAGGATCACCACCTGTAACGTGTGTGTGTGCGCGTGTGTGTGGGCCGTGGGGGGGGGGGGGGGGGGGGGCGACATAGGCTCCATCGCGAGACCGGGAGGAGGGAAGAGGAAACGGAAGAGGACTCTGGTGTTCAGACACCAATAGAGGAAACGGTCGCTGAATTTGACTCCTCGCCGTGGTGGGGCCGCTGCAATAAGCAGGAGCGAGCTGGCCGAATACTTACTACACGGCAAGCCTTTGCGCAGTTTGCTTCAGGACTAGATGGCTGGTCTTTTCCGCAAACAGCCAGGAGTCAGCGAATTTACCTGTGTGAGTGTGTTGTAAGCCGCGGCTGTTTCCTACTGGTTGGGTATCTAATGTTGCTACAATAAGTCAGCTGTCAGCTGACGTGTGTATTGAGTATAATTCAACCTGATAAGCACACATTATGTTAACAGCATTCGTCGAACTGTGGAGATAAAATATCCAAGTTTATCAGTTGTCGTTTGGTGGATCGTTTATGTTTGATGTCATTTGGCATTTGAGCTTTCACTCCTGTTACCTGTAATCAACAAACTTGTGACCGCCCGGCTAAATGCACGGTCTAACGCGTTGCTCCCCAATCGGGAAGACGTGCCGATGACCGGCACGAATCCTCCCAGCGGATTGATGTCGAGGTCCGGTTTGCCGGCCAACCTGTGGATGGTTTTTAAGGCGGTTTTCCATCTGCCTTGCTGCGCAAACACCATAGCCACTGCGCGTACACCGCAATCACTCTACTACGTAAACATTTGGGTTTACACTGGTATGAGAGGTTCCCGGGGGGTAAGAGGGAGGGGGTCCACTGAGGGCTGCTTAACCGCACAATAACCCTGGGTTCGGTGTGGGGCGGTGGTGGGGTGGGTGGACTGTTGTAGCCTGTTGTGTGGTTGTGATCCACTGAGGGTTACGCCGGGACGAAGCCTCTCTGTCGTTCCTAGGTCCCGGGTTTTATACACAATACACAAACCCACTTTTTATTTGACTGCATGTCTTCGTATGAATTTTGTTGAAGTTTTTTCTAGCGTAACAGCTGTATTAACAATTGTTTTGACCTCACTGCGCGTTTGTTTGGGCGTTCCATTTGATATGTCCCTGAGAGAGCAGGTGTTCATTCTCTGATTATTGTGTATTTCCTTTTAACGGTATCAAGAATTTTATTTTAAAATTTTAAGTTTAACTTGCTTCTTGCACAATTATTTTCGTGTCTGATGTAAATTACTGAAATATTTGTGAGCACGTTATTACGAAATATTTAACCGTTCCGTCACTGGTTAAACGTGTGCTATTTCGTTGCTCCCTTCTGTAAATTCCTAGCGCAGACAGATTCAAATGCGCTCATATGTTCTGTTCCAGAAATTGTTCCGTTCAGCAAGATATAAATCTGTTAGTTGTTACAGTGTGTTTCACTTTTATTGATGTTAATAGCGAAATACCATTGGTACTTATGTCTCGTCTATTGTAAAGGTTTTAATCTAGATTGTTAGATTCGAATACGAATCTGTAACAGAGTGATTTGTTACATAATGGTGAACTAGTTCTCATTCCAGCTACTGCAATTGCCTTAAAATTTACTAAAATTTATTGTTCATACAGGCAAATTAATTTGTAAAGATTGTTTAAATAAGATACAAAACTTTTTATCACGAGGCAAAAACCACTCATACTTCAGCCCAGTTCTATCACCCCCTCCAGCCGGAAACTGTGGCCGAGCGGTTCTCAGCGCTTCAGTCAGGAACCGCCCTGCTGCTACAATCGCGCCCGCATCTCGTGGTCGTGCGGTAGCGTTTTCGCTTCCCACGCCCGGGTTCCCGGGTTCGATTCCCGGCGGGGTCAGGGATTTTCTCTGCCTCGTGATGGCTGGGTGTTGCATGCTGTCCTTAGGTTAGTTAGGTTTAAGTAGTTCTAAGTTCTAGGGGACTGATGACCATAGATGTTAAGTCCCATAGTGCTCAGAGCCATTTGAACCATTTGCTACAATCGCAGGTTCAAATCCTGCCGCGGGCATGGATGTGTGTGATGTCCTTAGGTTGGTTAGGTTTAACTAGTTCTACGTCTAGGGGACTGATGACCTCAGATGTTAAGTCCCATACTGCTTGGAGTCATTTGATTTTATATTACCCCCTCTAGCGGCAAAATGGCTCTGAGCACTATGGGACTTAACATCTGTGGTCATCAGTCCCCTAGAACTTAGACCTACTTAAACCTAACTAACCTAAGGACATCACACACATCCATGTCCGACGCAGGATTCGAACCTGCGACCGTAGCAGTCTCGCGGTTCCGGACTGCGCGCCTAGAACCGCTAGACCACCGTGGCCGGCACTCTAGCGGCACATATCTCACTTGTTGAGTTAGTAGAGAACCTCCTCAATTCTTATCAGTCCACTTAACTTTCATCATTCTCCTGTGACACCACATATCAAACGATTCGCCTGTATTTCTTCCTGTTCCCTCGTAGACAATCACTCACTTCCGTATATTCTAACAAATTTCTTTCTCCTGTTAATATAATCCACACCCTTACTTAAGCTAAGACCCCACAGTCTTCTCAGTAACTAAAAGAGCATTCATAGTAGTGACAAGGAGGTATCGCTACAGACTCACTGTAGGCAGCGAACTAAGGAGACTGCAAACGTTGCGGATCGTTTGACCACAGGAGTATGTTCCTAAGGGGACTAGCATAGTAATGTGGAAAGGGGGGGGGGGGCAATATGCCGGCATATGAGTATCTTGATCCAGCGTTATGTTCAAGGTAAATCCTTTTCTAGCTCATTTTATCGTAATTATTATAAGCTAAAGACCGTGATTCTTCGCCTCTTTCCTCTTTAAACCTACATTTAGTTCTAAAAGGGACCTGAAAAGCGGCAAGGGAAAGTTTTCATGAAACGTCATAGTGCCCGTAACATACTTCTGCACAAAACTTAAAATTATATCCAGCGGAATACAGAGAAGCGGTGTCATTAAGCCGTTAATACAGAACGACTTCCAACCATCATAAACTAGTATCTTCGGTGAAGACGTGTTACCATTAGGAAGTCACTCAATCTATTTCTATGCGTTAGTATTCGCAATTCACTGTACCACTTTCTATAAGTACTACATTGCACCCCACTCAGCACCACTTAGCCATCTTCTGTTGCTCAACAAATTTTATTTTCGTTTAAATTACTGTACATATTTTTATAAAAATTTCTTACATACTTAGGCAGAGTTTTCACATGCTTGCCTGAATGTCTCCGTCAGGGATCGTTGTTGTTTAACAAAGAATTTAATGTAATGAATCCAGGACCATGTCAGCCAGTTTAAAAGTTGTAGCAGTCAAAGGGATTCCACTTCGGTTATTCCATGTCAAGTCATCTTGGCCATCAGTCACTAACCCTGATCCGGATGAAACTGCATTTATTTATTCTCCCTGTGGAGATAAGTCACTGTACCAAATTTGAGCATTTTATCTCTCTCTGTTTCCAGTTTGGCACAAAACGATAGTTGCTAACATTACGAAAATTAAATACCATTATTATTGTTGTAGTACAAATATCTCACACGTTTAAGTCTAACCTCAAGGAAGCAATAAATGTATACTTACGTCTTTGTGTTTTACATTGCTAAAAAGAAAAATAAGGACTACATTGCATTGAATAGTTAAATCTTTCAGCAACAGTATTCAATGTAATAGACTGTCACTAGACAAAATAAAAATTTTTGTTCCTTAGTAATTTTTATCTTTTTAACAAAGAATATTTTTATATCTTTTCTCGAGAGATTAAAATATCTATGGTCCTGAACAACATGCTGTTGATCTAACAAATTAACAAGTTAATAAAGTTATAAAGTAAATGGATGACATTTCCGAGTGAACTTTTCTGTCATGAGAATCCAGTGAAGAACCAGTGACACGTCATATGCTCAAATCCATTCATCATAATTTTCCATCCATTCATAATAATTTTTCTCAGTCATCAGTCTTATACTGGTTTGATTCAGCCCGACACGAATACCTCTCCCGTGTCAACCACTTCATCTCACAATATCATTTGGAACCTACGACCTAAATTATCTGCTGTATGTATTCTAATCTCTTAGTTCTTCCACAGTTTTTGCCCTCTCCAGCCCCTCTAGTTCCATGAAAGTCATACACTGATGTCTTAACATATATCCTATCATTCTGTCCTTTCTCCCAGTCAGCGTTTGCCACATATTCCTTTTCATCCGATTCTGTGCTGAATCTCCTCATTCCTATCTTATCAGTCCACATAATTTTCAACATTCGTCTGTTGTACCACATCTTAAATGCTTCAATTCTCTGCTGTTACGGTTCTCCCACAGTCCATGTTTCACTACCATACAATACTTTGTTCCAAACGTACATTCCCAGAAATTTCTTCCTCATATTAAGGTCTATGTTTGATACTTGTAGACTTTTATTTGCCAGGAATGCCCTTTTTTCCAGTGCTAGTCTGTTTTTGATGTCCTCCTTGCTTCGGCGGTCACTCATTTTGCTGCCCAGGTAGCAGAATTCCTTAACTTCATCCACTTCCTGACAATTGATCCTGATATTAAGTTTCTTGCTGTTCTCTTTTCTGCTACTCCTCATTACCTTCGTCTTTCTCTTGATTGACTCTCAATCCATACTCTGTACTCATTAGACTGTTCATTCCATTATGTTGCTCATATAATTATTCTTCATTTTCACTCAGGGTGGAATGTCATCAGCAAATCGTATTATTGCTATCTTTACGTCTTGAATTTTAATTCCACTCCTATTCCTTTCTTTTATTTCAGTCATTGCTCCCTCATTGTACAGATTTAAGAGTAGGGGCGAAAGACTACATCCTTGTCTTACACACTTTTTAATACAAGCAATTCTTTTTTGGCCGTCCACTCTTGTTATTCTCTCTTGGCTGTTGTACATACTGTGTGTGACCCGTCTCTAGCTAGAGCTTACCTCTATATTTCTCAAAATTTCGAACATCTTGCACCTTTTTACATCGTCTAACACTTTCCCAGGTCGACAAATCCTTTGAAAGTCATCAGTCCCCTAGTGTTAGAACTACTTAAACCTAACTAACCTAAGGACATCACACACATCCATGCCCGAGGCAACATTCGAACCTGCGACCAATGCTGATTATTAATCAAAATCTAAGCAGCGGCGGGATTCGAATCCTACAACGAAGACGTTTTTGATAATGAATCAAAGACGTTACCCCAAGACCAAGGGTGCAATTCGTCAAATATTCTCAACGTGATTTTATTATTCTTTAGTCTTGCTTTCATTATCAACCGCAACGTCACTGTGGCCTCTATGGTGCCTTTACCTTTCCTAAAGCCACACTGATCGTTTTTTAACACTTTCTCAATTTTCTTTCGTATTCGTCTGTGTATTATTTTTACAAGTAACTTTGATGCAAGAGCTCTTAAGCTGATTGTGCATAATTCTCGCACTTGTCACCTTTGCCGTCTTCGGCATTGTGTGGATGATAAGCTTCCGAAAGTAAGATTGTATGTCACCAGACTAATACATTCTACACACCAACGTGAATAATAGTTTTGTACGTGACACCAAAACAAAAAATACTTTTGATGGGAGCATAAGATAATTGCCACTCATTTTTTATAATATATAGGCCATTTACGACCGTAGTACCAATACATCGTCTAACATGGCACATGATTCCTGTTGCAGTACCGTACTATAACACGAGGAAAGACGTTAGTGGTAAACTTCACCCCCATCCTCAGCACGTTCACAGTCTCTCTTTTGTATCAGCATTCATAGTGGAACAGAAGAAATATGTTTGCCTTATTTTTCCCTACATAGTGTTTTAATTTGAGTAAATACTCTTAAAATATACTATGTTAACTGAGAGATTAATGAATTGTGATTGAGTTCCTAAAATGATGCCCACTATGAACTACTGTAGTGATCCGGTGTGGCAGTTTCATAGCGAAATTGCGATACCATCCTTGCGGTATGACAGACCTTTATCCCTGTAGCGTTACGGCATCAGTAAGGGAACAGAGGCGATAGACTGACTGAATAAGATGTTCCATGAATACCGAGTGCTCTGTGGGCTTGGGACCTGGCGAATTTATAAAGTAGATCCTCGTTCGTTCTTCTAATTATTCCCTCACACACATTCGTTATGATTAGTTTCTTTATCCTATAAAAAATGCTGCGTATTTTAGTTTGTTTGCCAAATTTATTAAGCGACACTTCAGTCGAATGGATGATGTTATTGCTAATAGGCCATAGGCATTGAATTTCTTTATCATGGTCTAATGAAATGGTGCTGCAGTTCTGATAACCGCATACAAAACAATTAGTGAAAATTAATATGGGGTGTGTCCACCCATCACCTTTATGATGAGTTGAATTCTGCTGGGGACGCATTCACTAAGTTGTGTACATGTCTGTGGGGAAATGGCAGACCCTATTTCCTCAAGAGAAAGTCAGACGCTGTCGTGAATGTCCTAATGCATCCCAGAGGTGTTCCATTCGGATACCAAAACTGTTACATTTGGTTAAGGTCGAGACTCTGGGCAGGCCAGTCATCTTTCAGGAACGTTATTGTCCACAAACCACTGGTTCCCGGTGCTACTTTATGACAGGGAGCATTGTGATGTTGATACAATAATAATCTCAAAAATGTTCCTCTTCTTTATGGAGTACACAGTGAGAAAATGCTTTCATACCTTTCACATGTAACATTTTCTTTAGAGCAAGAAGTGGACGACAACCTAATCACGTGAAACGCCCTCATACGATAACACCGCAGCCTCCATACCTCACTTCTGGCATTACAGCATGGAGGCAGACGGCGTTCTCGAGGCATTCGACATTCCAAACACTACCAATGGATTTCCAAGGAGCATAGGGCGATTCACCAATCTAAATCAGTTTCCATTCATCCACTGTCCATTGGACTCGTCCCTTAGAACACGTCAACCGTCACTTTGCACAAACTAGTGAAATATACGGCTTGTGAGGAGCTGATCATCTATTGTACTCACTTCTTTTTAACCAATAAAAGGACTACTGACTAAGCAAGGTAGACTGCTGGTAGCTCTCTGGAACTTACAAGCGACTTGTTGCGATTTTTTTATAAATACCCTCCACAATGCTAGTTGGTCCCTGTCCAACAGTACACGTGGTCTACCTAACCTTGGTTTACCTGTCATTGTTCCTTTGTGTTTTCACTTCACATTCACGTCACCGTCAGTCGACGTGGGCAGCTTTAGAATGGCTGATGGATTTTTTTTACACAGAGGGCCCCCAATGACTAGCTCATGTTCGAATTCACTGAGAACTCCTTACAGCGGTGTTGTCCACTGAGTCGTTGGAACGTCGATGTCCTCGCGGCAGCGTCCGACACAGGGTGGGTATCATAACATAGCGCTAATGGCACATGATGACTCGCTGGCCACGGGGATTTCACTACTGTTGTCAAGAGGCTGAGAATGTGGGAGAGGTAGCGGTGCCGCATTCTTCCGTTACGGAGGATGAACTGCCTCTGATCGTTTACGTCGCTATGTAGCAGGATTTTGGAACATTTATTATGTTCGAACATTATGAATTGCCTCGAAGAAAACAGTTTATTGGCACGCAGTCAACATGGATTTAGAAAAAAAAGACTGCTTGTAGTGAAATTGCTCGCTTATTGGATATCGTCAGTTCTGTGATTTCCTGTCAGAAAGGTGATGATAGTGTTATAGGCCCTTTGCTGTTCCTTATCTATATAAACGCTCTAGGAGACAATCTGAGCAGCCGTCTTTGGTTGTTTGCAAATGACGCTATTGTTTACCGACTAATAAAGACATCAGAAGATTGCAAAGCGATTTAGAAAAGATATCTGTAATGTGCGAAAATTGACACGTGACACTAAATAAGGGAAAGTATGAGGACATTCACATGAATGCTAAAAGGAATCCGTTAAATTTCGGTTACATGATAAACTGATAAACCAAGTCAAATCTAAAGGTCGTAAATTCAACTAAATACCTAGGAATTACAATTACAAGCAACGTAAATAGCAAGGAACACATAGAAAAAGTTATGGGAAAGCTAGCTAAAGACTGCGTTTTATTGGCAGGACACTTAGAAAATGTAACACATCTACTAAAGACACTGCCTACACTACACGTGTCCGTCCTGTTTTAGAATACTGCTGCGCGTTGTGGGAACCTCACCAGATAGGATTGACGACGTATTTCGAAAAAGTTCAAATGAGGGCAGCACGTTTTGTGTTATCCGCAAAATAGGGGAGAGTGTAATTGGAATGATACAAGATGTGGAACGGTCATCACTAAAACAAAGACGGTTTTCGTTGTTGAGGAAGCTTGTCATGAAATTCCGATCACCAACTTTCTCCCTCGAATGCGAAAATATTTTGTTGACGCCGACAAACAAAGCCGTAAACAATCACCATGATGAAATAAAGGAAATCAGAGCTCGCAAGGAAAGATATTGGTGTTCGTTCTTTCCGCGCACTGTACTAGATCGGTTCGATGAACCGTCTACCAGGGACTTAAATGTCATTCGCAGAGTTTGCATGTAGATGTAATGGTAAATGCAGATGTAGATGACTCATAAGGAACCCGTAGAATGCGAGGTCACAAAAGGTCAGTGGTGTTTACGGCATTCTGCCCTCCACATATTGTGTATCAAGCAACCACAATATTGTCAACCACTGGCAACAGGGGACAGGACTGGACGCAGCCAATAGTGGGCACAAAATGAAGCTACCGAGCTTAGTTGAAGTGTTTATTTGACGAGTAACTCACAACAGCGCAGGAGCGCTCGTGATGTTCATACAAAGCAGAGCCATGTCAACAATAAACAAAGCAAGAACTGCATTATATCTGCAACAAGTTGCCAAAATTCTCATTTCGTTAGAAAGGAACCCAAGGAATTCTTTAGAGTGAGAAAGAAGTGGCAGATGAAGTATTAGAGTTTTTGCAAATGATTCACTGGAATTTGAGCTGTCGTATACTCTTGACTGTGCGGACAATGTCCATGAGGAGTATAGCGACGACGATACGTGCTTGACAAGTGAAAGTGATATTGAAACAGGTGTCTACCTGTATAGTTCGTTATCCTTGCCGCAGGGAACCGCAAATTCCGTTTCCAGTGAAAGGTCGTAGAGGATTAAACACAACTGCGTAAATGGTAGATCATCTGGAGCATAGTAAAATAGAAACAATTATAAAGAAATAATGAATACATCCGCAACATTACGGCCGTGTAGTGTGTAACAAAAACTACTGATATTCAAGATATGACAAGGCGCACTTGCTACAGACACTGGTCTTTTGCTCGTTTCGATGTTGCTCTACACAATTTACAGTATGTGTAAGATCGTGACCTACAATGCACATAAAACTACGTGCGACGTAGATTATTGTGATTTCGAGGGAAAGTGTGGATTGCTGTATAACTTCAAACAGCGGTACAGCATTGGAA
Organism: Schistocerca gregaria; assembly: GCF_023897955.1. Lineage (NCBI taxonomy): Eukaryota > Metazoa > Arthropoda > Insecta > Orthoptera > Acrididae > Schistocerca > Schistocerca gregaria. The sequence continues at coordinate 211,334,598 of NC_064921.1, forward strand.
GACATGAGATAACAAAATTTTAAATAACTTTATGATCCACAGCAAACTGCGACGAAATTGACCCTAAAATTTGTAAGTGATATAAACAAACTTATCCCATCATTCAGTAGGGAATTTATCCGGATTAGAAGAGTAAATGTGTATAAAAGGAACCCTGGAAGTTAAAGGTACCAAGAGAGTTGTATCTAGATCAATTAACATCAACGCTTTAATGCTTTGGTATACAATCATGCCGACTGTTAATCTAAATAAGAACTGGGCTGTAAAGTTTTTTGTTGTATTGCGCGAAGTTGGAGCTGCACTGCCCCCTACTACTATTTGTCGAGTGCGTGATCTTGGAATGCAGTAGGCAATATATTCGTCGTCGAAGGATGAGTGGGAAAACTGACTTAAGAGAACTACAAATGTGATTTCAGTACTGCTTTTGGCCAACAGCTGACTTCCGTTTTCTTGATTCCTGGTCTGCGTATAAAAATCATTCTCCTGTAGAACATACTATCCTTTCTGAAAAGTGTGGGACATTCCAATTCATACCACCTGCAACGACTTGACAAATTTAGCCTTTATAGTACTATATGTATATGTATAAGGTGTCTGTTCTTTCGGACATGTCCGCATTCCATCACATTTTACTTGTTCTCATCACTTTGTTGTACCATTATGATTCTGTATGCATTCTTTAAGAGTGGACAGTCATTTGAACGTCCTGCTCGGTTTGCAACCCCCAATTCGATCTCGATGGTGTGAATCTTTGGGATCACAGTGGTGCACCGTTTCCCATTCGCCGTTCATGGTGGATGTTAATGGTTTGTTTTGGACATTTATTGAGTGTCCACGATGTCCATTTTGCAAAGTGCAATACATGAATCCCACAGGAGATTGATCACTTCACTTCCATTACAATCATTTTCTGTCGCCCTCATGCTGCACGTGGTGCGTCATTAGCCACTAATATTTTTCATTTGATAACTGTCAACACTGCACTTTCAAATGAGCATTACTAAAAACTGAACTTACTACCTCACACTCAAGGAGTTCTCTGTCAGTCATTACCTCACATAAATAGGTTCGTTGCCTGTGACGGTGAGTATCCGGAACACGGCGCTGAGGCTAGACGCACCGTTTGATACATTATTAGAATGAATAGCCTATTGAGCAGAGAATACATGCTGAGAGTTAAACAAACAATAACGATAGTATTTAAGAGCATTAGAAATGGGATTGGCTATTTCAATTAAAGCTGAGCCAAATGGTAGCACTTCTGATACCAAGGAAACAAAATATTGCATAATGGACAAAGCAAGGAAGACGTAAGAAGCAGAATAACAGAATAAAGGGTGTTTTGCTAGCCTCTACTACGTTAGTATAGACAGAGGTCCTAATTCGAGAAATAACAGTGTGCAAATGTAGGCATTGAGCACAGCGTCGCATGGAAGCGAATGGAACATGAATAAAAGAAAATCTAAGAGTCTGTTACGTGGTATTACGATACGAATTTTGAAATTAAGTGTTATGATAAAACTGCAAATCAGAAATTTACGCGAGAGACTGTCGAGGAAAAGAATATGCTGGAAACGTTAACTAGTAGGAGGGACAGGATGACACAATGTGTGTGAAACATATGGGGGTAATATCTGTGGTGTTACTTGGAGTCGTACAGGGCAAAACAGTTGTGGAAACAGAATAGAATATCCACAGAACATAGTTGAGCACTTGGATGTAAATGCTACTGTGAGATGCAGAAATCGGCGCAAAAGATGAATTCGTGATGAAGTTTACTAAGCGATTCGATTAACTGCCGAAAAAAAAACTCTATTGGGCCACACAGACGAAGAAAAAGACGTAGGGATAGAAAAGGTGACATCACAGACCGCGAGGCCATTATTCCGACTTCAAATGATTCCAACAGTGCGTTAAGCGCACTAAATCGGATTCGTTATTGACAGTCAACGGATGATGCAAATGTAGGGAGAGTCTAAGGCGAGACTTCGTTTACTAGTGTTGGAGTTAAGTTTACAAGGAAAATGTTGACGATTTCCTGAATAATGTATGGATTGATGAGATGCCGCATTCTTAGTTCACATCGTACTCCATCTTAACTGTGGATTTGTTCCAACAGCCAACAAATACAGCTACTTACAAGATTTTCACCCATACAAGTTTATAAAATGGACAGCCACAGCCGTTGAAATTAATGATAAAGTGAACTAGAATGTAACTTCAAACAACTGTTAATTGATTATTTATTCACACGACCGGTTGTAGTTCGTTAAAACAGTATCTTCAGGTAGTAAGTAGTTTCACATGGACAATTACATGCAGAAGCCCTGGCTGTTCATGCTCCTAGAATCCAACCCCGTGAAGGGCAAATAGTCAACAAGTAATAACCGGCAGAGCACTGATGAGTTCGCTGCCCCACTGCTTTGCAGGTTATTGTTTGTAGGCTACTTTCCCTCCATGCCCTTGGATTCTGAAAAGATAAACGTTGGGGGCGTCTCCACGTCCTAATCCATGTGACCCTAGTTACTACCCAAGATGTTGTTTTAACACAAACGGAACTGGTCGTGTGAACTAATAACTGATTAACAGTTCTTCGTAGTTTTGTTGAAGTACAGTTTACCAATTTCAGGACCCCATAGAGTTCTCTACATAGTCATCCATCAGTAAACATTCCCGTTTGACCTCCGTATCAAATGTTCAAATGTGTGTGAAATGTTATGGGACTTAACTGCTAAGGTCATCAGCCCCTAAGCTTACACACTACTTAACCTAAATTATCCTAAGGACAAACACACACACCCATGCCCGAGGGAGGACTCGAACCTCCACCGGGACTAGCCGCACAGTCAATGACTGCAGCCTCAGACCGCTCGGCTAATCCCGCGCGGCTAACCTTCGTATCAAAATGCCAGTTAGCTAATGACGTAACAGTCAGGTCAGAAATGGGTCGATTAATCCCTGAAAACTTTAGCATGCGACACGCTAGACTACATGGTAAAAGTTCAGGTCTGGTCGACTGTGAGTGAAAGCTTTGTGTTTCTCCCCAAACTCTGCTTTGCCTTTACTGTAGCATAGTCAGCGTGGACACTATTTGTAGCGAAATTATTTTTTACAACAGTTAGAACTGTTTTCACACTATATGGTTTCGCTTACGCGTTATCAAAACAGACACAAGTTCTTGCTTTATAATTCGATGTACAAGTCACTTTATAGTATTTTATTTTATTGAAAATCGTTACCTTTAAGGGAAGAACATTGTGTAACTTACAATTACTGACATATGACACAAACTTCGTTATAAATTGTGAAATCGTCGTTTCCGATGTGCTGTGACAGCATTCTGGCTCTGTAGCTGAGTGGTGAGTGCAGATGGCTGCCCTGCGAATGACCCGAGTTCGATACCCCGTGGTGCCAAGGATTATTCCCTAAGGGGAGGACTGGTTCTGGGTGCCCTCAACTTCTTGCCGGCAATTGAGCAGCTAACTGAATGAGAAATATCGTCTGTAAAGTCGGAAAAGGTGCCGGGAGAGCCCTTTGATGACAACTAGCTTGTCGTACCGCATCCCCACGTCATAAGGCAGAAGATGACACGATGATTGGTTGACAGCCCTAAAGCCATCACGGCGTGGACGAGAACATTGTTTCTACTAGGCAGCTGCCTCATTACGAACAACTTTAACGATCAGGTACAGTCTGCTACAAGCTACCACAACGTTCTCGCCAAAACACAAATTTCACACGAAAATCTTGGTATATGAGTGATGTTTCACAGCATACTTCGAAACAACCATTAACCATACTATAGATTGTAGAACATAGGTTACAGTATAGTTCCTTTGTAGCTTAAAAGCCAAGTTTCGCTGAAATGAAACACTCCTTTTTAATTACATGAATTGGACCGTATCTCCAAAAATACTGACTGGAAAAATGTGAGTACCCAAACAATTGGGAGCACCTTTTTTTTTATTAAAGTCTCTTCTTTTTTCGTGAATCTTATGTTGTCAGTCTCTGACACACAAATTAGATTCAGCACCCCATCCTCCGTAAAAAGTACTGGCGGCATCAGCAATCTAGGTGTTGAGATGCCTTGCTTCTACACGGAGATTCCGGATTCAGTTACCTGGCGTCACCTAATACTGATTTTGCTCTGGGGGAAAAGTATCTAAAGGAGTGGTCCCTGAATCACGTGTCCTAGTGAGAATTTTGGGCTGAATAAATAAATTGTGACACAGACATGCTTTGCACCGACGGGATAGCAGATTGAATGACTTTCACCAGAATTACAGCCACCTAACGTCATTTTAGTCCACTTATTATTACATAAAAAAGGAATGATTAAGCTGCACTTGAGTCTGCTGGGAAGTTGTCTATATACCTGTCCTTCATTTCATACGTGACCGTGTGCTGCACCTGCTGAGTCCTGATTCCTAATGATAAGAAAACATACAGTTGCCTCAACTGTGCTGTGCTAGTACAATTGTTCATGAATACCTCGCTATGATTGTTGACGCAAAAAGCTTTTCAACAACTGCACGTATACAAGGGAATACTGAAACATATGAAATTGTCATGGAAGAATTGGAAGAAATATGACTCAGGACCTGACACGAATACAAAAGAAATATTCCTTGAGAAAAGTAGAACTCCCACAAGCTGCTTTCTCACTTTATGAAGCGAAGCAATATCAGTCAGTTAATAAACCTTTATGCAAACTGAATGAAAAACTCCCGCCCACAGGCTATCTTACGGGAGGTCAAGGAATCTGAATACTTCTGGAACTCGTAAACAATAGTTTAATCCGACTGTGACGTTTTTTAATAATTAATAAATTATGTGCAAAATGAAATACGTGCGGCATAAGTGAAGACACTACTTTAGCATTTTATACTTTTCTGTATCTTTCTGTGACAGATGTCGAAAAAATGGTTCAAATGGCTCAGACTTATCTGCTGTGGTCATCAGTCCCCTAGAACTTAGAACTACTTAAACCTAATTAACCTAAGGACATCACACACATCCATGCCCGAGGCAGGATTCGAACCTGCGACCGTAGCGGCCACGCGGTTCCAGTAGCGCTTAGAACCGTACGGCCACTCCGGCTGGCCTGACAGATGTCACCTTCACGATCTGATTACACTGTATCAGCTGCTCATGTCATTTCTCCTGCTTTGAATGCCTTGTACTGCAATGACGTGATAATGGATTTCTTTTGCAGGTGTACCGGATTTGGCTGTCAGCATGCGGACCCTACTCTTTGCGTTGGCAGCGCTGCTCCATGGTAAGTTCTGAAAGTCCTTACGAGTAATGAAGATTTTTTAATGAAGTTTTCTCCTAATTCTGGTATTATAGTGCACATGAGCCCGTAGTGGAGATGAAAACCATATACCGGCTAATGTTGTCAGCGCTTCACAAATTTCTGCTTAGCGCAGTCTCTGTCGTAAAATTTTGGCTAGCCAATGTAGTTCCATTTTTCGGATTACGTTAATAGTACTGACGATTTTCTCGGTTAACTGCGACTCTTTCCTTAAAATAATAATAATAATACTTTAAGTGCATGTACTTTTGTTAGAACTTTGGATCTTATTTTCAATGGTCTAAGCAAGAGCGATCTGTCAAGTACAGTTTGGCTATAATTACATTAATTACTCTCATGGTGCTTATCTAACTCCGTTTAAAGGGTCTGGGGGATTAGATATTTACAGTTTATATTAAATATCTAGACCTTCATGTGAACAGCGAATCTATATCGTCCTGCCATCATGGCAAAGATAATTGTGGAAGCGCTCAGAACTTACTTCCAGCCACGACGAGAAACTCTCAGAGCAGGGTTCTCGTAAGAGTTTCATATAAACTTCTGGACATTAAAATTGCTACACCACGAAGATGACGTTCTACAGACGTGAAATTTAACCAACAGGTACGAGATGCTGTGATATGCAAATGATTAGCTTTTCAGAGCTTTCACACAAGGTTAGCACCGGTGGCGACACCTACAACGTGCTGACATGAGGAAAGTTTCCAACCGATTTCTCATACAGAAACAGCAGTTTACCGGCGTTGCCTGGTGAAACTTTGTTGTGATGCCTTGTTTAAGGAGGGGAAATGCGTACCATCACGTTTCCGACTTTGATAAAGGTCGGATTGTAGCCTATCACGATTGTGTTTTATCGTATCGCGACATTGCTGCTCGCGTTGTTGAAGATCCAATGACTGTTAGCTGAATATGGAGTCGGTGGGTTCAGGAGGGTAATACGGAACGCCGTGCTGGATCTCAACGGCCTCGTATCACTAGCAGTCGAGATGACAGGCATCTTATCGGCATGGCTGTAACGCACTGTTAGGCCACGTCTCGATCCCTGAGTCAACATATGGGGACGTTTCCAAGACAGCAACCATCTGAACGAACAGTTCGACGACATTTGCAGCACCACGGACTGTCAGCTAGGAGACCAGGGCTGCGGTTTTCCTTGACGCTGCATCACAGACAGGAGTGCCTACGACGGTGTATTCAACGACTAACCAGGGTGCTCGAACGCCAAAACGTCATTTTTTCGGAAGAATGCATGTTCTGTTTACAGTATCATTATGGTCCCATCCGTGTTTGGCGATATCACGGTGAACGCACATTGGAAGCGTGTATTCTTCATCGCCATACTGGCGTATCGCCCGGCGTGTTGGCATGGGGTGCCATTGGTTACACGTTTCGGTCGCGACTTGTTCGCATTTGCGGCACTTTGAACAGTGGACGTTACATTTCATATGTTTTACGACCCGTGGCTCTACCCTTCATGCGATCCCTGCGAAAACCTACAACGTCTGGTCAATGGTGGCCGAGCAACTGGCTCGTCACAATACGCCAGTCACAACTCTTGTTGAACTGTGGTTATTGTGTTGAAGCTGCATGGGCAGCTGTACCTGTACACACCATCCAAGCTCTGTTTGACTCAATGCCCAGGCTTGTCAAGGCCGCTATTACGGGCAGAGGTGGTTGTTGTGGGCACGGATTTCTCAGGATCCATGCACCCAAATTGCGTGAAAATGTAATCACATGTCAGTTCTAGTATAATTCCTTTTTCCAATGAATAACCCTTTATCATCTGCATTTCTTCTTGGTGGCCTGTAGTGTATGTACCTCGCACTGCCGTGGCCTCATGCAATTTACGCCTCCATGTTGTTTCAGGAGATATACGACAGCTATCAACAAAAGGTATTGCTTTTATGCATGGGAGATCTGGGAATCCTCTCCAACGAACCCACTGTTCGTAGAAACAATGGAAGCACACTATCCAATACGTAGCGAATGCCTCGACGGAAAACACTAACAACGCTATGGGGAAGAGGTTTACGAATGAAATTTTCCGCATAAGTCGGGATGCTACACCCACCGCTTTTGAATCCATAAATCAATACCACCAATTGTGGAGGAAATATTCAGTTGTATAAAAGCAATTAGAATAACTGAAAAAAATTTAAAAGGAAAACAGCCTTACGGGCCCTTAAATTAATAAAAAATTACCTTACACAACTATAAATTTAACGTAACTGCGGATCTGGAAAATTAAGTGAATTATCAGGCCTTGTGAGTATGAAAAATAGCAGCCTGTAAAAGCCATTAGGTTTCAAAAAATACTCAGACACAAGAACTGATAAATACGTGATTAACTGCCTGGAAAACATTCAACAATATGATGTTACGAGAGCCAGAAAGATTTACATAACAGTCAGCACATTCTCGACGTTTGCCGTTCACATCGGTCGCGCGTCTGAATTCCGTGCTCGAGAGATCATGTGACAACAACGGGCAGGAGGGCGTGAGCACACCAATAACGGCTTCTAGAACACACAAACCCAGCATTAATACACAGTTCACTAAAATACTAAAATGCAGGAAGAGATGTTAAAGGTTATTGTGTGACAATTGCAGTTAGTATTAAATCAATTGTTATTTAATGTCTCAAATGACGTGAAATTTCACTTGATAAATTTATAAACCACAACTAGCTCAAAATGATAATGACCAGACAATCCGCACACAACCTTAACTACCAAAGCACCGTCTCACGGCGCAAAATTGTTACTATTTTATTTGCCAACAATGAAGAAGTTTGCAACTCCAGTTTAAATTAGGGGCTGAAGTCTAATACAGAGAATAAACTTTGGTTCATAAAAGTGACCACTTAACATTTTAACAATAATAATAAGAAAGGGATCGCTGAATATCGACCACACCTGCAATTCAAGATAAATACAACGGAACGATACCAGGGCACAGCGCAGTTACTTGGACTTGCAATACCAAGTACCCATGACCCACGTCCAAGTGGTTTAAGGAATGACTAACGAAAATCAAAGTGGCTACATGGAGCAATCTAAAAGTTCCATCACAAAATGGCTCACCACTTAAAGTTAGTGCAGGAGCTCGCTGTTAACATGCACGCCAGAGTAAACTCCCGTGTTTTCTCCAGGATTGAAGATAGACACAACTCTTAAACAAAGCCTATGTTAGTGGGTGGTGACTCCAATTCCGCTGGCCACCAGACCCAGCCGCCGGAATGTCAACATCGTGCGTCCTCGCAGTACGCCAAGCGCCGACTAATTACTCTCGATGTTTCGTGCGCTATCGTCCCTCTGTCGCTGCGCCGACCGAGTCTCCGTCACTGACCGCGACCGAGTCTCCCCTCGCGAGACGCGGCCTTCCTAAATAGAAGGCGCTAGCCAACGAGGGTGCCGAAAAACGCGTAACTTCGACAGAGAATCTATCCTGTGAAGAGCATCGCAGGATGTCACGGCTCAGTGCTAATTGTGCAGTCAAGTGCACTAGAAATTCGACGCTGCCATCCATTCCGGATATTCTTTGTTCCTACTGTCCATTTTATTTATAAATTTAACAAGGTGGGTTTCCAATCGAAAAATCGCTACTCTGGTATCGGACTATGCAAAAGTTGAATGGCTACTGGAGCAAATGGACCTCGATGTACGTCAGACGCCAGTGACACAGCAGCGGTGCACTCGAATAGTGGGGACACCGCCTTCTTAGGTCTCGATTTGGATCCTCGCTCGTATTTGACCTGTTGACAGCGTTTTGTCGAATGTTAGTTGCACTTCTTTGTTGCACAGGTTTCTATTGACATTCTCTTGTCGTGTCGTATCCACCTTTCGGTCAACCCTGTTTCTCGACTCAGGTGTGTATTTGAGTGCCGTCCGCTGGTCCCGTCCGCAGGTGACCTTCCCGTGTTGTGCCATCATCGTTACTCTCGTGTTTTTCTGATGTATGCCACTCGCGGATATGGCGACGAGGAAAATGAAAGTTGTTTCGAAGTAAGTAAGCTAAATCGGTTCGCCTGCTCTAGCAATAGCAACAATTGGGCACCAGCAGCAGACGGACTTGTCAAAAAAGTCACTTCAGCTCTTGGCGAACAACTTCTTGTGCAGAAGGTCGCTGTGCCCGAGGAACCGGCGCTCTAAGTGCTCGATACCACACTCCGTCTTCCGTCGTTTCGTCCTTTCACTGACGCTACGGACGACTGAGACAGATATTTGCATCGACTTCTAGGACATATGAATTCTGCTGACTAATTATTATTTCCAGTGGTACAATGTGGTTGCCTCCAGGATAGAATATCATCATTAACGTAACAAGCCACGACAGTCATACCGCTCATGGGTGACTGACTTGCAAGGGCTCAGCCGAAAACATACTTGGGTCAATCTAGGCTGTATGTCTTCCTGCGCCGACTACTTGATTTATGATATAGTGGTTCAAGTGGGACCTGACCCAAAGATTCGCACGGCGTCGTTAAATCACATAACGCGCATTCCTCGTTCGCTCGAAATGGCGCAGGCAGCTAGCGCACGGCTCATGGAAGCGCCGATAGTGGCGCAGTTTACGCGCCATTAAGTGCACTACCCCAGCGTTGTAAACGTACAACGCCCCCAGTTAGCAACAACGTCGTGATTCGTCTTTGTCCAATGTTGCTATGGCTCCTAAGCCTCCAGTCGCCCTCGATGACGGCTACGGGGCCGCTTCCTTGATGCCCGCAGTATTTGTCCTCTCAAACACGAGAGGACTGTCCTGCTCCTGAGCACATTCAGCAAGGAGGGGCATCTCCGCTCAGTATTTCGCAAACGCACGACCCTCCCTCACCCGGCGCCACGACCACACCATGACACGGTACACGTGCTGCAAACAGTACGTTATTCCTTCATGTAAAAATAGTTTCTCAAGCTTCACATGTCTAACTAGGACATCCGATTTCAGGTGCACAGTCGACCTACCATCTCTTTGATCAATCAGGGGACTTATGTCCGGCTAGGTTCACTTGATTTGCACCTGACGTTTCGCAGTTTGGTAATCAATGAAGACGATGCAGTTCCACTTATTTGGTACTTCCCGAATGCGGCAACGTACAAGTGCATTACTCAGCTTTTGAAATTCCTTGTCATCAACCATCTTTGGGCTACCAACGATTTGGCCTCGACGGTTTCACGGCATGTGAATTTTCTATCTCAGAGATAGTTTCCACTATGGTCACTTTCCAGGAACTGGACGATCTCTGCAAGGCGTTTTCACCTGTCTTTCAACCGGATTTCAGGTGTGCTTCAGACTTTCAAGATCTCATCACTATTTCGCCGGATGACACATGCAGTAGCCGCCCACTTCAGGCATCGTAGCGCCTACTGCATCGGCATCCCACTTCACGTCTAACTAACACGGGATGCCTGCTTCACAGGGCATATATTGACCAGGAGAACCTACATCATGTGAGTTGTCAACACAAATATTTAACGGCAGCCACAAGACAACAGAACACCAAATCTCCACCAACTGCTGCCAGGGACCGCTACCCGTTCGCGGTGATTGATGAACAGCTTCACCAGGGTTCGCAGCTAGCCCAGGGACTATTCTGATGCCCCAGGCACGTAATCGCAAATAGTTCCGGCATATACGTCCGCCAAACGAGCTTTATAGGGCGGCGCACTGCCGGCAAAGAGTAGTTCGACGCACCGCTTGGCAGCCACGGCCAGACGCCTCTTCTAGCTGGCTGATCTCTTGCAGATGGACTTGGTACAGTCGACGAACATCTTGAAATTGTAGAACTTTGAATGTGATTTCTCCCCGTGAAGAGTCTGGTCTTTTCTATTATGTTATATTTGTGCCGATCCACAGTTGGGATCGAGTCTATTGTTCTTTTGGACATTGTATTATTGTTTCGTTTGGGTGAGTCCAGTGAATTGATTTCCTACTTATGTTTTCCGCAATTGTATTCTGCTAGTGCCGGTACTTCATCACGCCTTGGTTTTATCTGTTCAGACCGATTCTGGTGGCCTTATGGGCTCCCATGAGGCAGGAACTTGATCGTCTGCAGGCAGCTGGAGTTGTAGAGCCTGTTTAGTCTAGTTTGCAAGGGGCCACGCCCAATAGTCTTCATCCAGAAACAAAAAAGTGTGGTTTCGCTTGTGTGGAGATTTCAACGCAACCATCAACACTCCCCAGCATGAAGATCTGCTCACCAAACCGGCTGGGGGGAAACATTTTTCCAAGATCGATCTCGCTTATGCATACGTCCAGCTAACCTTAGATTTGGCACCTTTGAACATTGGAGTCCTTATCACGCCGTTTGGGTCGTTTAAATCAAGCGTCTCAACTTTGGCATTATATCGTCCTTACGACATTCCAGCAATTTCTGGAACAGTTGATACAACATGAATTACTTGGATGACCTTGTTGTCACAAGATCCTTCCGTCAGGAGTATTTGGAAAACCCCGCACCCTGTTCACGACCCTGCAGGATGCGGACCTATGTTGTTGTTTGGAGAAGTGCAGAGTTTTTCAACCAGGATTGGAGTGTTTGGGGCACTGGCTTTCTAAAGAGAGGACGTGGCCTATTAATTGGAACGTTGTCACCATCAATTCTTTACCTAGCCAGATGAACTTACTTAAATTACAAGCGTTCTTGAGCAAGCACAACTGTTATGTTAAATTAATATCCCAGGTGACCCACATTGCACAACCTCCCAATCACTTGAAAAAAATAGGGGATAACTTATATCTGGACCCCCCCCCCCCCCCCTGAGATCAGCCTTTTGTCAAACGGAAAACCGCGGTGACATCTGCACCTTGCCTCATGCCCTTTCCTCCTGATCGACTGTTGGTTGTACCAGCTGATGCATCTGCCTAAAGCATGGGAGCATTCTTGGCACCCACGAATGGGGATGGTTCCTAACAGCCTATAGCATACACATCCAAGACGTGTCACCATCAAAGCGCAACTACTCCCAGATCGAAAGGAGGGCTTGACAACAATGTTCGCTTCGCTGTCAATATATACCATGTCTGCGTCTTTGGAATGCATTTCACACTAATTACAGACACAAGCCATTGGTGGCGTTATTTGGGTCACATTCAAACCTCCCAGAACGACTCCTCTAGCGCTTGGTTGTTGTTCCTCACTGCCCCTACAATTATAATATTCAGTACAAGTTGACAGATGGCCCCATCTACTGAGCGTTCTAATGCTGACGCATTGTCCCGTCTACCAGCAGACCTGGACCCTGATTTCGAGCAACATGACATCATCTGTTGCCACAATGATGGCGAACAATATTATACATTGGATGGTTTTCCCCTTATGGCCAAGTGTGTCGCCACGAAAATGCGTTCTAGGTGCTACACTCTGGAACCGCGAGACCGCTACGGTCGCAGGTTCGAACCCTGCCTCGGGCAAGGATGTGTGTGATGTCCTTAGATTAGTTAGGTTTAAGTAGTTCTAAGTTCTAGGGGACTGGTGACCTCAGATGTTGAGTCCCATAGTGCTCAGAGACATTTTGAACTAAAATACGCTGGGACCCCACACTGTGGCAGGTCCTTCGCTATGTAATCCATGGCTGGCTCCATTATCTCACCTGTCAGTTGACGACAGAACTCCATCCCAGCTTCCTCGCTGACTTGGTTGTGCGTGATGTCATCCTTTAGGATACCGAGACGGATGCATATCGCGTGGTTGTTCCTTCGGAATTACGTCGTCCGGTATTGAGTTTGCTCCACCGGGGTCATTGGGGCATGTCCTGCATGAACACGCTGTCATGCCGCTATGTGTACTGTGGCCTGAGATCAACGAGGTCATTGAAAAGATGGTCTATAGTTGCACAGCAGCGCCCCATCAGTCCTTTAGCCCCTGGCCTACTCCTCGCCATCCATCTCGATTTTGCAGATCCATTCTTGGGTTCTATGTGGTTACTTATTATGGATGCTTATTCAGGGTAACCCTACGTCAAACGCATGGCATTCACGATAGTCGAGGTCACCGTGATCGTAGTAGGGTCGTTTCGCACATTGATCTCTGACGATAGCTAATATTCGTATTGTTAAAGATAATGTTAATTGATTTCGGTTGAAATGTTTCATTTGATGCAATTCCTGGAATGTAAAGAAATAAAACTAACACACCACCTCGATGCACCATAAGGGAAGTGTTACTGCAGCGCTGCAATCGCCTAGATAATGTCTCATCATGTGAATACACTGGCCAATAGGGTCCCTCGCAGCCGGCATAAATACTGACGCAGCTCGACCACTCAGCAAGTCGTGTACTTAGTTTCAGAGCATTCTTTATTATCTCAATCGTACTACTGACTACTCGTCTATGACTTTCCTATGGTACTGGTTTTCCTCTTTGGTCTCGATTTCGATTGTGGATCACACTTGACATGTTGACAGTGTTGTGTCAGAAGTTCGTTGCACTCCGTTGTTGCATACAATGCTTTTGGCTTGTTCTTATTGTGTTGAATCCGCCGTTTGGTCAGCCCTGTTGCTCAACTCTGGCGTGGGGTTGAGGCCCTACCGCAGATGGGCTTCCCGCCTTGTCCCATTATCGTTTACCTTCTGATTTTCTGACATATGCACCGTTATCGTCCCACTTGCTTTTGTAGCTATTATAAGCATGGACACTGATTTAACCAAATCACTTTTCGGTAGAATGTAAGGTATCCATCTCTTCACAGTTCCATCGAATACTGTTGCCACTGACAGTGTAGTAGTACGTGCGACGTCACAAAATTTCTATTCATACCAGGAACTGCATCGCATGCTATATGACTGAAAATCAAGCGCGAAGTGCCGCTTGGTGTACACAACAACAAGTTGAGACAGGCCGAGCTTCAGCCGGCATACATGAAGCATATAATGCTCGTGAGCAATCCTGTACGCCGTTGCCGACACTGATAGGGGAACACAAATTTTGTCATGTACAATAATTAAAATAAGTGAATAGATTTTAGTAAATGCAAGACATAGACGAGGCTTTAACTCATCTTGAAGTCTTTCATATTCGACACTTTAATGAAATGGAAATTGTTAACAGATCCAGGAATTAAATTATCAAACAGTGTCTACTCACATTTTTTATTTGCAGAGGATCAAATTATGATTCAACTGCCAGAGGTACAATTACAGAAATCTCTGCATCTTTTAAATAATGTTTGCATATCTTATATCTTTAGAATAACAGTTAATAAAACCATATTTTTAATTTTATAGGGAACGATCCAACCAGAACAGTAACTGTGTTAGAAGACAACGTTTTACAACTAGTATCGAATTTAAAATATCTTGACTGCTACACGAGTTTTATAATGGCAATGGGTGTTCATTTGTGGAGCAAATGTAGAGTCTTTGACTAATAATCAAAAAGGTACTGCGTCCTCGGTTCGAATACAAACATTAATTGAATTATGAGTAACAATCTCCAGAAATTAAGGCCGAAGGTTTCAGGCATAAGAAGTCAAAGTCATTCAGCACAGCGTCTTATCAAAGCTAATGAAGTACCAGACGGCACTCTCTTGCCGTTTGGGAGCGAAACTATCCCTGATCGACGCCAGGAGGATGCAGAAGGCAATGCGAACCACTACATTCTTGTTGTTGTTGTGGTCTTCAGTCCTGAGACTGGTTTGATGCAGCTCTCCATGCTACTCTATCCTGTGGAAGGTTCTTCATCTCACAGTACCTACTGCAACCTACATCCTTCTAAATCTGCTTAGTGTATTCATCTCTTGGTCTCCCTCTACGATGTTTACCCTCCACGCTACCCTCCAATACTAAATTGTGACCCCTTGATGCCTCAGAAGATGTCCTACCAACCGATCCCTTCTTCTAGTCAAGTTGGGCAACAAACTTCCCTTCTCCCCAATCCTATTCAATACTTCCTCACAAGTTATGTGATCTACCCATCTAATCTTGAGCATTCTTCTGTAGCACCACATTTTGAAAGCTTCTATTCTCTTCTTGTCCAAACTATTTATCGTCCATATTTCACTTCCATACATGGCTACACTCTATACAAATACTTTCACAAATGCTTTCCTGACACTTAAATCTACACTCCTGGAAATTGAAATAAGAACATCGTGAATTCATTGTCCCAGGAAGGGGAAACATTATTGACACATTCCTGGGGTCAGATACATCACATGATCACACTGACAGAACCACAGGCACATAGACACAGGCAACAGAGCATGCACAACGTCGGCACTAGTACAGTGTATATCCACCTTTCGCAGCAATGCAGGCTGCTATTCTCCCATGGAGACGATCGTAGAGATGCTGGATATAGTCCTGTGGAAGGGCTTGCCATGCCATATCCACCTGGCGCCTCAGTTGGACCAGCGTTCGTGCTGGACGTGCAGACCGCGTGAGACGACGCTTCATCCAGTCCCAAACATGCTCAATGGGGGACAGATCCGGAGATCTTGCTGGCCAGGATAGTTGACTTACACCTTCTAGAGCACGTTGGGTGGCACGGGATACATGCGGACGTGCATTGTTCTGTTGGAACGGCAAGTTCCCTTGTCGGTCTAGGAATGGTAGAACGATGGGTTTGATGACGGTTTGGATGTACCGTGCACTATTCAGTGTCCCCTCGACGATCACCAGATGTGTACGGCCAGTGTAAGAGATCGCTCCCCACACTATGATGCCGGGTGTTGGCCCTGTGTGCCTTGGTCGTATGCAGTCCTGATTGTGGCGCTCACCTGCACGGCGCCAAACACGCATACGACCATCATTGGCACCAAGGCAGAAGCGACTCTCATCGCTGAAGACGACACGTCTCCATTCGTCCCTCCATTCACGCCTGTCGCGACACCACTGGAGGCAGGCTGCACGATGTTGGGGCATGAGCGGAAGACGGCCTAACGGTGTGCGGGACCGTAGCCCAGCTTCATGGAGACGGTTGCGAATGGTCCTCGCCGATACCCCAGGAGCAACAGTGTCCCTAATTTGGTGGGAAGTGGCGGTGCGGTCCCCTACGGCACTGCGTAGGATCCTACGGTCTTGGCGTGCATCCGTGCGTCGCTGCGGTCCGGTCCCAGGTCGACGGGCACGTGCACCTTCCGCCGACCACTGGCGACAACATCGATTTACTGTGGAGACCTCACGCCCCACGTGTTGAGCAATTCGGCGGTACGTCCACCCGGCCTCCCGCATGCCCACTATACGCCCTCGCTCAAAGTCCGTCAACTGCACATACGGTTCACGTCCACGCTGTCGCGGCATGCTACCAGTGTTAAAGACTGCGATGGAGCTCCGTATGCCACGGCAAACTGGCTGACACTGACGGCGGCGGTGCAGAAATGCTGCGCAGCTAGCACCATTCGACGGCCAACACCGCGGTTCCTGATGTGTCCGCTGTGCCGTGCGTGTGATCATTGCTTGTACAGCCCTCTCGCAGTGTCCGGAGCAAGTATGGTGGGTCTGACACACCGGTGTCAATGTGTTCTTTTTTCCATTTCCAGGAGTGTACTTGATGATGTAGGGTGTAAGATCTACTCTGAGATGAAAGTCATAAGATTGAAAAAAAAGCATACATCATTTTTGCTCGCATAGATGTCCATGTTGCTTCAATTTGTTTAATATCGTTGGCTTCCAAATCTACTTTCATTTATTATAATCTATCTGTGTGACGGGTACAGTTTTTATGCGTCTTTTTGTTACGCGTCCATCTCACTTATCCAAATTTCAATTGGTTTTGTATTTTATTTAACTTTTTAAAGCATTTTATGGGATTTAATCTAATCATTTACCTCTATCTGTATACCCACCTGCCCTCTACAGTCCCTAGTTGTACCTTACATCTCTCCTATTTATGTGCCACCTCTCCTGTGTGCCCTTTGGGGGCTTGAAATGAAAGTCCAGGTAACATACTGTATGTCGATTTCGTGGTTTATAATAGAGTTCATACAGTATTTATTCCGGTGTTTTTTTGACGTTTGAGTTATATTTCAACATTATTAGGTTTACATTAAATATATTCATTTTAATATGCTAAGAGTTCGCACGATTTTCATTTTTAGTTCGTTGCATTTACCTAATATTCAATATTTATGTTCTTTACTGCTGTTGATGATACCTATTGCTACACTGTTAACAATTTGTGTAATTTTGTTGTATTTTGTTGTTTGATACGGTGTAAATACCACTAAAAGTGGCATTAGCTGCCAAAACCGGCAGTGGTTTAAATTGAAAGGGAAAGTGCAACTGGCGCCAACTTTTTCTTCAATGCAATTAATGAAATTTCTGGATGTGCACCGAGATGATTCATAAGCTGGACTAGAAAGTAAATGGTTCTGTCATTTTACTGCAAACCAGTAATATTGTTGTGTAAATTGAAGTGCATTACCACGGTCCATGTGCTGGACAACAAACGATTCATAACCCTGGTAACATCAACCGAAGGAAATCAGTGATCTGTTACATCTAATACGTATGAATGATTGTTGGTGCTCGTAAATATTACATCACAATAGACAAAGCCAATACTTAGCTCTTCTTCAGAAGCGAGGTGAAACGTTCAAAAAGCGAGTTAGTCATAATTTGGTAGTGTATTCTTCACAGTATAGTAACATAACGAGTTAGTCAGTTTTGGTAAAAAAGACAGTGTGTGTACACAAAGCACCTACATTAATATCAATAGTTTGGATCTAATTCACTCTGTTCATCTACACCTATACCATACTATGTAACCGACATAACGGTGTGTGGCGGAAGGTACTTCTGGTTCCACTAAATGTTTCCCCCCGTCCATTTTCCACTCACGAATGTCGCGCGGGAAGAATGATTATTGGTTAGCGTCCGTACTAGTTCTAATTTCTCGAATTTTCTCGTCGTGGTTATTAAATTAAGCGAGATGTATGTAGGGGGGCGGAGGGGGGGGGGGGAGTTATATGTTGTCAGGCTTTCCCCGGCAAGTGGTCACAGGAAATAGCAAAACCTCTCTATGATGTACAACGTCTCTTGTGAAACGTTTAGCACTGGGGTTTGTGTAGTATCTCTTTAACACTTTCGCACCGACTGAACGATCTCGTGATGAAATTCGCACTCTTTGTTGGACCTATTGTATATGTTCTATTAGTTGCACTTGTAAGGATCCCAGATTGATGAACAGTACTCAACAGTCGGTCAAACAAGCCCCTTGTAAGCCACTTCTTTCATGTGTGAGTTACATTCCCTTAAGAACCTTCCTTTGAATATCAGTCTGGCGTCTCCTTTTCTTAGCCGGCCGCGGTGGTCTCGCGGTTCTAGGCGCGCAGTCCGGAACCGTGCGACTGCTACGGTCGCAAGTTCGAATCCTGCCTCGGGCATGGATGTGTGTGATATCCTTAGGTTAGTTAGGTTTAAGTAGTTCTAAGTTCTAGGGGGCTGATGACCACAGCAGTTGAGTCCCATAGTGCTCACAACCATTTGAACCATTTTTTTCTCCTTTTCTTACTGTTTGTATTATGTGGTTATTTTATTTAAGGTCACTCTGGATAGTTACTCCTACGTATTTTACAGTAGACACTGTTCCCACCAATTTCTCATCGATAATTGTAGAACAGTAGAT
The DNA here is from genome assembly GCF_023897955.1 of Schistocerca gregaria. Lineage (NCBI taxonomy): Eukaryota > Metazoa > Arthropoda > Insecta > Orthoptera > Acrididae > Schistocerca > Schistocerca gregaria. The sequence goes on from NC_064921.1 coordinate 211,353,476, forward strand.
TTCTCTTCATATTTATGCGTCTGTATAAGATTTACTTACGTTCAGGTTCGAATGGCACAGCTAGCATCATCCATCAATCCTTTGTACGTCATTCTGCAAATCGATACCGCCTTTTGGCGATGTTACCGACTTACAGCCAATCACACGCAAACTTCGCAGAGCTTCCAGGGCTCTCTAGTGAATAATTTATATGCACTGTAAATAGTAACGCTCCTATCATTCTTCCATGGGGTATCCCCGAAACTACATCTACGTCTGTCGATTTTATTTCACTAAGGGTGATGTGTTGATCTCTATCTACAAGGAAGTCTTGAATCAGGTTACAAACCTGGCCTCATACTTGGTAAAACTCTTTCATTAAACGACAGTTCGAGACGATGTCAAATACCTTCCTGAAGTCAAGTAACATTGCATCAACTTGACGCCAATATCTGCAGCGCTATGAAGCTCATGGAGGAACAGAGATATCTGAACTCTGTAGTGTACATCTATTTAAAAAAATAGGGTAAAAATTCGCTTGATGAGTTCCTAAGAGGCAGTCTCAAGTCTTTCCAGTCTGGCTAGGTAAGCGTAGACCAGATGTGGTTTATATTTGAAGAAATAGTTCCAGCATCAGTTGAGAGATGTGCACCATTAAATGAATAAGAGATGGTACCTATCCCTCACATTATACAATGCAGGTCAGATCTCTTCTGCAGAAACAACGAAAGAAGCACCCCAAATTCAAAAGAACGCAAAACCCCCAAGATTGTCGAGGTTTTATGGAAGCTTGAAATCCAGCGTGAGCTTCTATGCGAGATGATTTTAATAGTTTCCACAACGAAACTATCTTTAAATCTGGCAGAAAACCCTAAGAGAATCTTATCGCATGTAACTTACAGCAGCAGCAAGACGAAATCATCACATCCACTGCTCGATATAAATATTTATATTACTGCTGACAGTGCCACTGAGTCAAAGTTACTAAACACAATTTTCCTAAATTCCTTCACCAAAGATGACGAAGTAAATATTGCAGAATATGAATCAAGAATAAGTGGCAACATGAGTAATTAAAAAGTAGACATCCTCGGTGTAGTCAACTAGCATCAGTTTACATGCTGATACAATAATACAATACGTGATAATTATGTAAATAGACACGTTCGTCGAATGATCCACACCTAGAGACTCCAAAATTGCAGTACTCGCCCAAGTTTCCAGGAAAGGAAATACACTCCTGGAAATGGAAAAAAGAACACATTGACACCGGTGTGTCAGACCCACCATACTTGCTCCGGACACTACGAGAGGGCTGTACAAGCAATGATCACACGCACGGCACAGCGGACACATCAGGAACCGCGGTGTTGGCCGTCGAATGGCACTAGCTGCGTAGCATTTGTGCACCGCCGCCGTCAGTGTCAGCCAGTTTGCTGTGGCATACGGAGCTCCATCGCAGTCTTTAACACTGGTAGCATGCCGCGACAGCGTGGACGTGAACCGTATGTGCAGTTGATGGACTTTGAGCGAGGGCGTATAGTGGGCATGCGGGAGGCCGGGTGGACGTACCGCCGAATTGCTCAACACGTGGGGCGTGAGGTCTCCACAGTAAATCGATGTTGTCGCCAGTGGTCGGCGGAAGGTGCACGTGCCCGTCGACCTGGAACCGGACCGCAGCGACGCACGGATGCACGCCAAGACCGTAGGATCCTACGCAGTGCCGTAGGGGACCGCACCGCCACTTCCCACCAAATTAGGGACACTGTTGCTCCTGGGGTATCGGCGAGGACCATTCGCAACCGTCTCCATGAAGCTGGGCTACGGTCCGGCACACCGTTAGGCCGTCTTCCGCTCATGCCCCAACATCGTGCAGCCTGCCTCCAGTGGTGTCGCGACAGGCGTGAATGGAGGGACGAATGGAGACGCTTCTGCCTTGGTGCCAATGATGGTCGTATGCGTGTTTGGCGCCGTGCAGGTGAGCGCCACAATCAGGACTGCATACGACCAAGGCACACAGGGCCAACACCCGGCATCATAGTGTGGGGAGCGATCTCTTACACTGGCCGTACACATCTGGTGATCGTCGAGGGGACACTGAATAGTGCACGGTACATCCAAACCGTCATCAAACCCATCGTTCTACCATTCCTAGACCGACAAGGGAACTTGCCGTTCCAACAGAACAATGCACGTCCGCATGTATCCCGTGCCACCCAACGTGCTCTAGAAGGTGTAAGTCAACTACCCTGGCCAGCAAGATCTCCGGATCTGTCCCCCATTGAGCATGTTTGGGACTGGATGAAGCGTCGTCTCACGCGGTCTGCACGTCCAGCACGAACGCTGGTCCAACTGAGGCGCCAGGTGGAAATGGTATGGCAAGCCGTTCCACAGGACTACATCCAGCATCTCTACGATCATCTCCATGGGAGAATAGCAGCCTGCATTGCTGCGAAAGGTGGATATACAATGTACTAGTGCCGACATTGTGCATGCTCTGTTGCCTGTGTCTATGTGCCTGTGGTTCTGTCAGTGTGATCATGTGATGTATCTGACCCCAGAAATGTGTCAATAATGTTTCCCCTTCCTGGGACAATGAATTCACGGTGTTCTTATTTCAATTTCCAGGAGTGTAGGAGTACTCCTCTAAATTACAGTCCCACATCGCTAACGTCCATTTTCAGCAGTATTTTGGAACGTATACTTCGTGTGAACGTTATGAACTACCTTGAAGAAAATGATTTATTGACAAATAGCCAACGCTGATTCAGAAAATACCGTGCTTAGGAAACACAACTAGTTATTTACTCTCTCGAAGTAAACAGTGATATCGATGGCGAATGCCTGATTGCTTCGGTATTTTCAAATATACAGAAGGCTTTTAACTCCGTTCCTCGCAAGTGACTTCTAATACACCGAAGCGCCATAGCAACTGGTTTAAGCATGCCTACTCAAACAGACATGTATAAACAGGCAGAACACGACGCTGCGGTCGGCAAAAAGTATCTTACGCACTTGTCAGATCGGTTTCTGCTGGCAAAATAGCAGGTTCTCAATACTGGGCCATCAACAAGTGTCAGTGTGCGAAACATTCAAGGAAACATTATCGACATGGGCTTTCGGGGCCGAAAGCCCACTCGTGTAACCTTTATGACTGCACGACACAAAGCTTAACGCCTTGCCTGGGCTCGTTAACACCGATATTGGACTGTTGATAGGTAGAAACATGTTGCCTGGTAGGACGAATCTCGTTTCGAATTGTGTACTGGTATGGAGACAACCTAATGAATCCATAGACCCTGCATATGAGTAGGGCACTCTTCATGCTGATAGGGGCTCGCCAATGGTGTGGGGCGTGTACAGCTGGAGTGATGTAGGAGCCCTGTTGCGTCTAGATACGACTCTGACAGCATCCTGTCTGATAGCCTGAATCCATTCATGTCCATTGTGCATTCCGACGGACTTGGGCAATTCCAACTGGACAATGTGACATCCCACGCGTCGAGAATTGCTTCAGATTTTTCCCAGGAACACTCTTCAGAGGTTAAACACTTCCGCTGGCCACCAAACTCTCCAGAAATGAACATTATGGAGCACATCTGGAATGCCTTACAACGTTCTGTTCAGAAGTGATCTCCACCGCCTCGTACTCTTATGGCTTATGAACAGCCATGCAGGAGTCGTGGAGTCAGTTCCCTCCATCACTATTTCAGACGTTAGTCATACATGTTACATCGTGTTGCGGCACTTCTGCGTGCTCGCGGGGGCGCTAGACGACATTGGGCTCATCAGTGTAATGTTGCGTGCCTATGGAGTGCCATAAAAGTTGTGTGACTGAATTCGCTATTTCCTGTCAGAAAGGACACACCTCTTAAATCACATATCTCTTAAACATATCTCACAACTGCTTGCTGATTATGCTGTAATTTACTGTATCCTAACGTAATCAGATCATGATAACGAACTGGAAAGTGATGTAAACAAGATATATGTACGGCGAAAAAGGTGGAAATTGATTATAAATCATCCACATGAGCAATAAAAATAATCCGCTGAATTTCGGTTACACTATCAATCACATATTTGTAAAGGCAGTTAACTCAACTACATATTTAGGGTTTACGTTGACAAATAATTTAATCTGGATCGGTGAAACTGATGCTGTTGGGAAAGCAAACCGGAGACTAAGATTTGTCGGTGGAAAATTTAGAAAATGAAACAGTACTATGAAAGAGACAGCTTGCGTTACGCTTGTCCGCTCTCTTCTGGGGTAGTGCTTTGTGATGTGTGATCCGTATCGGAAGGAGTGACGAAAGACATCGCAAAATTTCAAAGGAGGGCAGCTTGTTTTGTTATCAGGAAACAGGAAGAGAGTGCCCGGAATGTAAAACGAGAATTGGTATGGTAGTCAGCACAACAAAAATCACTTTTCGTTCGGCAGTATCTTTCAGGAAATGCTCATCATAATAAAATAAGAGCAATCAGAGTTTACAGGGAAAGATTTAAATGTTCGTTTTTTTCACGCGCAGTTCGAGGGTGGATCGGTAGAGAAATAGCTTGAAGGTGGTTCCATGGACCCATGGCCAGACAGATAATAGGGGATTGTAGAGTACTCGTGTAGAGGTAGATACAGATGCAGAAGGTCTCCATTTGCCTAATCCACGTTGATTTTTAAGGACGAGATTCCTTTCCCAAACTCATCATAATGGTGATTTTCCATAGCTCAGCAACAGTCTGACATCAGTGTTGTAGACCTATAGTTACATGCATATCTTCTGCGACTCTTTTTGAAAACGGGAATCTCTTGGAAGAGGGAAGGACCTGCTCTTTTTTTCCAGTCGATTGTTCCAACAATCTACGATGAAATGGTGCTAGAAGCAGACCAAGCTCTTCCTCCTAATCTTTGTATAATCTTACATGTACGTCATGTAGTCCTGATCCCTTTCCACTACGAAACAATACTACACTACTGGCCATTAAAATTGCTTCACCACGGAAATGACGTGCTACAGACGCGAAATTTTACCGACAGGAGGAAGATGCTGTGATGTGCAAATGATTAGCTTATCAGAGCATTCACACACGTTTGGCGCCCGTGGCGAGACTTACGACGTGCTGACATGAGGAAAGTTTCCAACCGATTTCTCGTACACAAACAGCAGTTGACCGGCGTTGCCCGGTGAAACATTGTTGTGATGCCTCGTGTAAGGAGGAGAAATGCGTACCATCACGTTTCTGACTTTGATAAAGGTCGGATTGTAGCCTATCGCGTTTGCGGCTTATCGCACGTGACATTGCTGCTCGCGTTGGTCGAGATCGAATGACTGTTAGCAGAATATGCAGGAGGGTAATACGGAACGCCGTGCTGGATCCCAACGTCCTCGTGTCACTATCAGTCGAGGTGACAGGCATCTTATCAGCATGGCTGTAACGGATCGTGCAGCCACGTCTAGATCCCTGAGTCAACAGATGGGCACGTTTGTAAGACAACGACCATCTGCACGAACAGTTGGACGACGTTTGCAGCAGCATGGACTATGAGCTCGGAGACCATGGCTGCGGTTACCCTTGATGCTCCATCACAGACAGGAACGACTGCGATGGTGTACTCAACGACGAACCTGGGTGCACGAATGGCAAAACGTCATTTTTTCGGATGAATCCAGGTTCTGTTACAGCATCATGATGGTCTCATCCGTGTCTGGCGACATCGCGGTAAACACACATACTGCCTACCACCGGGCGTGATGGTATGGGGTGCCATTGGTTGCAAGTCTCGGTCACCTCTTGTCCGCATTGACAGCACTTTGAACAGTGGACGTTACATTTCAGATGAGTTATGAGCCGTGGCTTTACCCTTCAATCGATCCCTGCAAAACCCCTCATTTCAGTTGGATAATGTACGACCGCATGTTGCAGTTCCTGTACGGGCTTTTCTGGATATAGAAAATGTTCCACTGCTGCCCTGGCCAGCGTATTCTCCAGATCTCTCACCAATTGAAAACGTCTGGTCCATGGTGGCCGAGCAACTGGCTCGTCACAATAAGCCAGTCACTTCTCTCGATGAACTGTGGTATCGTGTTGAAGGTGCATGGGCAGCTGTACGTGTACACGCCATCCAAGCTCTGTTTGACTCAATGTCCAGGCGTATCAAGGCCTTTATTACGGCCAGATGTGGTTGTTGTGAGTACTGAGTTCTCAGGATCTATGCACCCAAATTGCGTAAAAATGTAATCAATTGTCAGTCCTAGTATAACATATTTGGCCAATTAATACCCATTTATCACCTGCATTTCTTCTCTGTGTAGCAATTATAATGGCCAGTAGTGTAGCTGCTCCCTATTCCGCGATCGATTATTTCGCTATTTTCAATTTCGACGTTCGTATGATCGTAGAATCTAGCTTGCTGAGGTTAATGTCCTTGCTCATTGAAAGCTGTCTATAGTAGTCACAAGTGCTGTAAATTTTAATTTTAGTCTCGCTAATGTGGCGGCAGTAATTTGTATTAATTATACCTATTAAATTCTCTTTTTTATTATCAAACCTTACAGGAATTAGTGATTTGCCTGGGGTACCCACCAGTTACCCATTCATCAAAAATAAAGAATTAGGCATACTAATTAGAGATTTGTACCAGCGCATGTAATTTCCATGCATTTAAATTGGGGAAGTTTCTGTAGCAGAAGTAAGCCACTGGGAGATTCCGTTTGCTACAACCTTTTGCATGATAAAAAGCTGCCGTGTCAACGTCAGTGTAGCGCTACCGCCTGCGGACAGGGCCGTCTGTGTGAAACTGTCCCGCTGCGCGCTCGCCTGGGGCTTCTGCTACCCGCTACGCTCCTGTGCTGTGCTGGAGCCGCGTCCGCTGCCGCTCCACGCCGACTCATCTGGGTGACGCGCGGCGGGGCGACCGCTGCAGACCAGTGCGCCGCGTTTTATTCATGAGCCGGCCGCCGCGGCGCCGGGATCACGTCGCCTGTATCTCAGCGAGAAATACGGCGTCGCTGCGTCGGACGGCACGGCGCGGTGGTCCGCTATGGAACTGACTGCGCCGCGGACTCAATCTGTCACGGTTCACGGGCAGCACGGTTTGCGAGCGTATGATGTGTCGCATACGTTATCCACCTGCAGCAGTTCGCCCACTTAGCTGGAGCTTACCTTTATTCAAATTTTCTATTGGAAGAAGGAGTGTAACTGACCGGAGAATACGAGCAATATTAAGGCCAGAACCTATCGGAGCACAGAAAAAGCGAATAAATTCCTTTTTCTTTAAACACTGACTGAAGAGTCACCCTACTACTGCCGCATTCTACTTTCTCAGCATCTTTAAAAATCTTCCTAAAAGCATTTGGCATGCGAAAGTATTCGTGTTTCCTTGACACGTAAGTCACATCAGACTTCCACAAGCTCCCCTATCTGCAACTCACATACTGGGGCACAGAGTATGTCGCAAACCTACACATAGAGACAGGTATGTGCAAGCCCAATGTTACCACCACCCAGCGCAGAAGAGCTCGGTCACCTGTTCTACCGAGTGAGGTGGCGCAGTGGTTAGCACACTGGACTCGCATTCGCGAGGACGACGGTTCAATTCCGCGTCCGGCCATTCTGATTTAGGTTTTCCGTGATTTCCCTAAATCGCTCCAGGCATATACCGGGATGGTTCCTTTGAAAGGGCACGGTCGACTTCCTCCCCCGTCCTTCCCTAAATCGATGAGACCGATGACCTCGCAGTTTGGTCTCCACCCAAATAACCCAACCCAACTCATCTTTTCTTTTGCAATCAGTGCGCGGCTTCTAAGTGATGGTCAAAACATAACACCTAAGCTTAAAAGGCTACGCACAACGTTTCTAGCCAATTGCTACAGCTATAAGTCGGTCCACACTGCCTTGTCGAAGAATACAAGTAAGAAAGGCAAGAAAAAAAAAAAGTCAAACTGCAGCCTAAAGTGCGCTTACCTTATGTGATAAATGTTACTGACCGAGTAGGCAAACACATCCGCCGGGTTGAGGTGCACACTGTCTTCTATAGTGGTCGCAGGATCCAGGACGTGCTAGGCTCCACTATGGACAAGGTGGATGCATTACACACAGCAGGCGTGTACAAGGTGGAATGCGAATGTGGAGAGGCATACACCGGCGACACTGGCAGGGCAATAGCCGCCCGCATTCGGGAACACGAGCGCTATATTCGTCTAGGGCAACGCAACAAATCTGCAGTGGCAGAACATCAGCAAGACTGCGGTAAAGAAATAAAATTCAGCGAAGCTTGTGTGTTGGCCGAGCATCCGGTTATGACGAAACGCGAAGTCAGAGGCCTTCGAAATACATAAACACCCTAAGAAGGTGAATAGAGAGGATGGACTCAAGCTTGCCCATTTCAGAGCCCAGCAGACCGCATTGTCACCACGAGGCACGAGCACTACTGGTGAGTAACTGCCGCCGCTCGGCCGACGTGAACCATTTGGTAAACAGGAGGTAATTTCTCATTCGATGGTGACCCCCAATAATAACACATAGACCCAATAGATATCGGAGGCTCCATCCACCGCAATAACCTATTAAAATATTGTTCCCTCTTTTTCCTCCTTAAGTGGCCAATGAAACGGACTATATTTGTATAATTATGACATAATGGCACGCGCAGTGAACAATAACAGTAACAATAACAAAATACAAGGGACATTACGTAGCTAGAATTCACTAGTAGACCCAGACAAAGGCCACTGCAACCGTGGTCGAAACATAGGTTTTTCTCAAGCAGCCGTAGTTTCATACATTAGGACGTGGTAACATACCCAGAAAATTTTTATGTCGACTCACACCCACAAGTTCATAGCTGAAAGCGCACGTACCCACCTACTCCATTCTCATTCACTCATTTCGTCCAGTTCATTGTCATTATCTCTTTGTGTCTCTCTGTCATGGCATCCTTAGTCACAGCAACAGTCCCCTGTATTCTGTCTAAGTACTAGTGCCTCGTCTCACTGTCAATGTGTCACTTTATACCTTACTCCATTCCTACTGCATCTTCTCACTGTCACTATCTATCTCTTCACTTTGTCACTAGCATACACTCTGTCTCTCGTTGCCACTGGCTGTCACCCACTTCCACTTTCTTCTTCTCTTTATTCCTCGCACACTACCACTGTCTCCTTCACTCCTTTTCTAGCACTGTTATATCATTGTCAACTACGTTCTCTCCCTTACTCTCTCACTACCACTGTCTCCTTCACTCTTTCTAAAACACAACCACTGTCGACTATCTTCCACTATTTATTATTCCTCCGGCTCTTTGACACCACCTTCTTCTCTCCAAGCATAAAAAGCGCGAAATGTTTGCATGGAAATATTTTTGGGGAAATTTTAAGGTGCTGAGAAAGGTATATTGAGACTTCTTGTACGCCTCTTTTGAAATAAACAAGAAGGTATTCGATTATTTTTTTATTTTTTAATTTTTATTTATTTATTTACTTTTTTTGGCCTGCTACCATTTTTCCTCTGCTTTCCTTCTTTCCCGTGCTGCTCATATGAAACGAACTCTACGGCTCGGTAAAATTTAGATAGTTTACTTATGTGAAATTGAAGTCGAGCAAAACTAATTTTGTACATCAGACCGTATTTCCCGTGCAAACATATTTTGCTTCTGGTTCGGTACTATAACACTGGGTTGTCAGATGATAACGGGGACACTTTACAGTATATTTATTCATACTAAGTCACTTTGTAAACTAGGATTTCGCCTCACACCGGGTTCATGTGCGTAATTTATGGGTAAAAGCCCTTGTATCTTGGAAGCAGATAAAAATATCAAGAAAATTTTCAATTTTGTTCCAGTCGTAATCTGAGGAATACATCGTAAAAATAACAGCTATTTGCAATTTATAGCCGTCCCGGTACTCTCGGCCGGATTTTGGTCCGCTGATGAAGCTGAAAATATGGTAAAAAGCAGTTTTTGTGGGGTTTTTCGATGAACCGCATATGAACTAATGGTGTCTCCACAAGTTCTATCAGGCCCACCGCAGACTACATCAAATGCAAAGAACCAACTGATTCGCTCCAATTGCACAAGCAGGGCAAAATGTGTAATATTAACCTGGAAACGAATCTCTCACAATCCAATAAATACGAACGTAAAAAAAAAGAAACAACTTTACGTCAAAATTGGCTCCCACGAAATAGACGAAGTTAACGAATTCTGCCACCCTGCAAAATTACACACGACGGACGAAGTAAGGACATAAATGTCTGGGTAGTACAGTAAAGGAGAGAATTCCTCCAAAAATGTCTACTAATGTGAGATATAGGCCTTAATTTGATGAGGAAATACTTGAGAATGTAAGTTTGCATCAAGCCATTGTATGGGAGAAAAAGTCGATAGAATACAATCGAACTGCTTGTAATCTAGTGCTACAAAACGACGCTGAATATTAGGTAGACTGATACAATGGGAATTGCGGAAGGTCTCCTTAGAATCAGCGAAAGAAGAAGAACATATGGAAAACACTGATGGAAAAGGATAGGACGATAGGGCATTTGTTAAGAGACCAGTGAATAACTTTCATGAGAAAAGTGGCAACTGTAGGTGGGTTGAAACTGTAAGGGATAACTAAAATTGGATCGAAAAAAAAAATGTGAACGTTGAGTGAATGTTCTGTTGTAAGCTGAAGAGCGTATAGAGAGGAATTCATGGTCAGCCACATCAAACTAGACAGAGGACCAGGGGACTGATGACTCAAAGCAAAATTAGGACAAACACCTGTTTTGAGCATACCTCTTGTTGACAGACTGATCTGTATCGTAGTTCGAGGGCTGGGTTAGACTGGAAGGTGGTGGGCTCCTTTCACTTGCCCAAATTAACGTGTGTGATTTCATAAGTATAATTGTTGTTGTTACGTTGTTTTTCTCACTAAATCTATCTTATATTCAAACTACGTTAATGCCATTAGGTAACAGCCTTGGGATCCGAAGCTGGCCGTGGGTTAAAATAAAAGAGAAACGCGACCGATGCTGTCATTTTGTTTTGCACTGTGACTCGAACTGACTAATCCTAGAGATTACACCACCACCTCAGACTACCGACGTGGCAGTTAAACAGTTTAGCGAGTAAATGTCTGATCTCTCCTCCACTGCCTAAAAAACCTTAAACAAAACAGAAAATATTACAGCATGTTCAAATTGATATATTGTTAGCAGCTCTCAAGGGTTAGGGAATTTAAAGGACCAGGTCCACGGAGGATTGTCCACAACATAGTTTATTTATCAGAACGTAATAGCTACCCGTGGTCTAGGGGTAGCGTCTTTGATTCATTCTCAAAACTCTCTTGTCCTAGGGGTGGGAAATTGCCCCTAAAGGCGGAAGAATCAGCAATGATCAACGACATGAGGATGCAGAAGGCAATGAAAACCACTGCATTAAAGACACGTAATGTGTATCCACAGGATATGTGGCCTGTAGTTGAAGAAGTGTCATGATGATCTCTCCATTGGCAAAAGATTCCGGAATAGTCCCCCATTCGGATCTCCGGGAGGGGACTGCCAAGGGGGAGGTTACCATGAGAAAAAGATAGAATAATCAACGAAAGGATAACGTTCTACGAGACGGGGCGTGGAATGTCAGAAGCTTGAACGTGGTAGGAAAACTAGAAAATCTGAACAGGGAAATGCAAAGGCTCAATCTAGATATAGTAGGGGTCAGTGAAGTGAAGTGGAAGGAAGAGAAGGATTTCTGGTCAGATGAGTATCGGGTAATATCAACAGCAGCAGAAAATGTTGTAACAGGTGTAGAATACGTTATGAATAGGAAGGTAGGGCAGAGGGTGTGTTACTGTGAACAATTCAGTGACCGGGTTGTTCTAATCAGAATCGACAGCAGACCAACACCGACAACGATAGTTCAGGTATACATGCCGATGTCGCAAGCTGAAGATGAACAGATAGAGAGAGTGTATGAGGATATTGAAAGGGTAATGCAGTATGTAAAGGGGGACGAATATCTAATAGTCATGGGCGTCTTGAATGCAGTTGTAGGGGAAGAAGTAGAAGAAAAGGTTACAGGAGAATATGGGCTTGGGACAAGGAATGAAAGAGGAGAAAGACCAACTGAATTCTGTAACAAGTTTCAGCTAGTAATAGCGAATACCCTGTTCAAGAGTCACAAGAGGAAGGGGTATACTTGGAAAAGGCCGGGAGATACGGGAAGATTTCAATTAGATTACATCATGGTCAGACAGAGATTCCGAAATCAGATATTGGATTGTAAGGCGTACCCAGGAGCAAATATAGACTCAGATCACAATATAGTAATGATGACGAGTAGGCTGAAGTTCAAGACATTAGTCAGGAAGAATCAATACGCAAAGAAGCGGGATACGGAAGTTCTAAGGAATGACGAGATACGTTTGAAGTTCTCTAACTCTATAGATACAGCAATAAGGAATAGCGCAGTAGGCAGTAAAGTTGAAGAGGAGTGGACATTTCTAAAAAGGGCCATCACAGAAGTTGGGAAGGAAAACATAGGTACAAAGATGGTAGCTACGAAGAAACCATGGGTAACAGAAGAAATACTTCAGTTGATTGATGAAAGGAGGAAGTACAAACATGTTCCGGGAAAAATCAGGAATACAGAAATACAAGTCGCTGAGGAATGAAATAAATAGGAAGTGCAGGGAAGCTAAGGCGAAATGGCTGCATGAAAAATGTGAATACATCGAAAAAGATACGATTGTCAGAAGGACCGACTCTGCATACAGGAATGTCAAAACAACCCTTGGTGACATTAAAAGCAACGGTGGTAACATTAAGAGTGCAACGGGAATTCCACTGTTAAATGCAGAGCAGATAGGTGGAAAGAATACATTGAAAGCCTCTATGAGGGTGAAGATTTGTCTGATGTGATAGAAGAAGAAACAGGAGTCGTTTTAGAGGAGATTGGGGATCCAGTATTAGAATCGGAATTTGAAAAAGCTTTGGAGGACGTACGGTCAAATAAGGCAGAAGGGATAGATAACATGCCATCAGAACTTCTATAACCATTAGGGGAAGTGGTAACAAAAAGACTATACACGTTGGTGTGTAGAATATATGAGTCTGACGACATACCATCTGACTTTCGGAAAAGCATCATCCACACAATTCGGAAGACGGCAAGAGCTGACAAGTGCGAGAATTATCGCACTATCAGCTTAACAGCTCATGGATCGATGCTGCTTACAAGAATAATGTACAGAAGAATGGAAAAGAAAATTGAGAATGCGCTAGGTGACGGTCAGTTTGGCTTTAGGAAAAGTAAAGGCACGAGAGAGGCAATTCTGACGTTACGGCTAATAATGGAAGCCAGGCTAAAGAAAAATCAAGACACGTTCATAGGATTTGTCGACCTGGAAAAAGCGTTCGACAATATAAAATGGTGCAAGCTCTTCGTGATACTGAAAAAAGTAGGGGTAAGCTATAGGGAGAGACGGGTTATATGCAATATGTACAAAAACCAAGAGGGAATAATAAGAGTGAACGATCAAGAACGAAGTGCTCGTATTAAGAAGGGTGTAAGACAAGGCTGTAGCCTTTCGCCCCTACTCTTCAATCTGTACATCGAGGAAGCAATGATGGAAGTAAAAGAAAGGTTCAGGAGTGGAATTAAAATACAAGGCGAAAGGATATCAATGATACGATTCGCTGATGACATTGCTATCCTGAGTGAAAGAGAAGAAGAATTAAATGATCTGCTGAACGGAATGAACAGTCTAATGAGTACACAGTATGGTTTGAGAGTAAATCGGAGATAGACGAAGGTAATGAGAAGTAGTAGAAAAGAGAACAGCGAGAAACTTAACATCAGGATTGATGGTCACGATGTCAATGAAGTTAAGGAATTCTGCTACCTAGGTAGTAAAATAACCAATGACGGACGGAGCAAGGACGACATCAAAAGCAGACTCACTATGGCAAAAAAGGCATTTATGGCCAAGAGAAGTCTACTAATATCAAATACCGGCCTTAATTTAAGGAAGAAATTTCTGAGAATGTACGTCGGAGTACAGCATTGTATGGTAGTGAAACATGGACTGTGGGAAAACCGGAACAGAAGAGAATCGAAGCATTTGAGATGTGGTGCTATAGACGAATGTTGAAAATCAGGTGGACTGATAAGGTAAGAATGAGGAAGTTCTATGCAGAAACGGAGAGGAAAGGTATATGTGGAAAACACTGATAAGGAGAAGGGACCGGATGATAGGACATCTGCTAAGACATGAGGGAATGACTTCCATGGTACTACGGAGAAGGGACAGGATGATAGGACATCTGCTAAGACATGAGGGAATGACTTCCATGGTACTAGAGGGAAGTGTAGAGGGCAAAAACTGTAGAGGAAAACAGAGATTGGAATACGTCAAGCAAATAATTGAGGACGTAGGTTGCAAGTGCTATTCTGAGATGAAGAGGTTAGCACAGGAAAGGAATTCGTGGCGGGCCGCATCAAACCAGTCAATAGACTGATGACAAAAAAAAAAAGAAATAGAGAAAGCATAATATCACGTATCATCACAGATATTCAGACTACAGTTACGGTTATTAGTCGGTAAAGTTTATTCAAATAAAGTGTAACAACAAAATGGAAAACTAAAGCTGACTATATACTGAATTTATGGTTTTGAGCCAACGGCGATTGGCCCGTGAAATATATTACACACAGCAATTAAAACTTAAATTCTTAAGAAAATATCGAAAGTTGGTCTATGAATGCCTCAAAGTAAAATAAAATGAGTGCTACGCAGGGCTAGTGAAACTATACCTCAACTACAGATCCAAATATTGCAAATACATTAAATAGTTAGTCATCAAAAGGATACAATCAATCCCTTGTCAAGGGCACTTTAAGCAAGATTATTTTACAGCATTTAAATAAACATATTTTAGAGAAAAATAGGAAAACAGAACACCCTTCAAACAGCAATTTTAGTTTGTCTATTCTCTAGTCTGATGGACTCTGTGGAATCAGTACCTTCCACCTCCTCTTACTTAAGATAGGATGATTTACAAACATTTTTTTAGAAAAAGAAAAGAATCATTTTCTTGTCAGCTTTGCGTTGTTGCGCTTAGAGAAAGCGTAGCTGCCACTGATTGCGCCAGTACCTAAGGAAGACCCGGACGACACAGACAAACAAGTTGCACTCTACAACATACGGAAAAACCAATAAATTGTGATTCTTGTGAAGCTGTTACGCTTTCATGTAGCACTAAACTAAGGTAACAAACGTTGGTCCCGATACCTGAGTGGTCAGCGTGACGGCTTGCAGTCCTACGGGCCCGGGTTCGATTCCTTGCTGGGTCAGAGATTTTCTCCGCTCAGGGACTGGGCGTTGTCTTCATCATCATTTCATCCCCATATGGCGCTCTGTTCGCCCAATGGGGCGTAGAATGCAATAAGACCGGCACCAAGGCGGCGAGTGACGCCAAATGGCCATTTCCATTTCCAAGATAGCGAACACTGAACTAGCTGATCAGAGGGCTCAGTTATTCGGTAAATACCACAAAGTCTTCATTGTGGCTCATAAATACCAACTTTCAGAAAAGGATGTGAAAATTATGATTAATCGCATTCTACCTTTACTCTTTAATCACAGTGAAAACTGACAGCATATTAGCATTTAATTACAGAGTACAAGGTATAGAAGCACTGGGCGGTTAAGAGGCATAACTGACCTAATTAGAACCGAATACCACTAACGTTCTGGAGAAAGATTTGAAAATTACAGTGTTCATATTGACACAATCCAAACTGAATGTAGTTTAATAATCAGTATAAGAATTACAGGTGCTTACCGATTATTCACTGGCTTCGCATTAAAACATTTTATATGGTACGTGCCTGGCACAACCATAGGAACTCATTTTTAAGGCGCAACCGTTAAGAAAGGCAACGTGAACACTTACGATAAACTGATTTAAATGTGAAAAGCAGTAAAGTAGGGGCAGAACATGGGCGTCGGCTAGCCAGAAGGTACAGCAGTGCTATCAGAACACGGTACGGTTTCCAACAGAAAAGTAACCGCTAACAGCTTGGTATTTCGGAGCATAGAACAAAAAAAAAAAAAAAAAAAATGTTCAAATGGCACAGCACTATGGGACTCAACTGCTGTGGTCATTAGTCTCCTAGAACCTAAGGACATCACACACATCCATGCACGAGGCAGGATTCGAACCTGCGACCGTAGCAGTCGCACGGTTCCGGACTGCGCCCTTAGAACCGCGAGACCACCGCGGCCGGCAGCACAGAACAGAAAACGGCTTACCCGATAGGAAGGACACCGTCAACAACAATAGAAAGAGGGTTGAAGATACTGAGCGACGCCACAGGGCAGGACACAGCCGCAGCAGGCGTTACTCGTCCACGGAGAATGGCGGCTTCCACTGCGGATGCTGCTAACCCCAGTTCCTGTAAGACGACGTGGCCTCACCGCGCCGACTCATTCAGCGGTGTTGCTCCTCCGCGTCACGCCAAACCAACAGCGGCCCAGCACTGCTCCAGAACTGACTGCCGGCTCCGACCGCCGTAGCCCTATCACATTCGGTAAACGAGAGAACTGCCCTCAAGCGAACCTCGCTGGAAACCGATCTCCTATGAACCGTTCCGCGCATGCCTAAGTAGGCGATCGTGACCATTTGTCCAATGGCCAAGCGCGGGCACGAGAAAGAGCCGACATACTAATCGTTTCAGAGATAAATTGACAGCAGGCACTCGACAGGGATCCGTGCTGTCTCCCATTCTTTTTAGCCACTACCTGGATGATATGCCGGTCATCCCCGAGTGCCATCTGGCACAATACGCTGATGACACAGCACTCTATACAAGTTGACGTATCACTGACGCCGTCATCGCCCGCCTCGAACGACAGGTGGAAGCCACCATCACCTGGTGCCACACAAACAAAATCGCTCTTCATGCCGCCAAACCCACGGCAGTCTATTTCACAAAACGGAGCCCAGTCATCCGGCGCAATATTTCGATTGCAGCCGTGCAGGTATCCTGGTCTCCGACGACCACCTATCTCGGGGTCCGAATGGACCACAAGCTGCTGTTCCACTGTCATGCTGAGTACGTCGCCAACAAGGGGCAAAAGCCGACCAGGGCCTTGTGCCCCCTCTTCCGCAGTAGGGAACTTACCCCGCCTACCAAGCTCCGTATATAGCAGGCATTTATCCTGCCTGCCCTCACGTATGGCTCCACTGCATGGGCCACTATTAGTGTCACCAAGATGTGGACGTTGCAGCACCTGCAGAACGAGGTTCTCAGGTGGAGTCTGCACGTCACGCCACTCACGAGGATTGTGACTCCCCACGAGGAAGCAGATTCGTCCCGCTCAAGGAGATCATACGCAACAACGCGAGCCGGCTGTATGAGAAAGTGGCTGCCCTACGTGACATTGTCTATGGGATACGCTACGTTGGGAGCACTCATCCACGCCGCTGGCATCGCCATCCTGTTCCGCTGACCATTCTAAAGGAATCGCCTTCCGAGCAGGACTAGCGATGGGCCTTGCATTCCCACCACGGCTGCCTCTTTTGGCAGGACTAGCCCTCCATTCCACTTCCACTACTTTCCAATCCTACCTGCCCGTATTGGACTAATCCTTTATGCCGGGCAGAAGAGTACTGTCACCGTTCCAAGGAGGTATGGGACTCCAAGTCCCACCGCCACACCTCCGAAGTGTATTTCAGTGACGCAGTGTCACTGCCCTATGGTTTATATTTACTGGCTCATGGACACAGATAGACCGCGGAAAGTTGGTGGTGATGTAGTGTAACATATCACATATTTATTAAAGATAAAGAAAAAGTGTTTAGTTTTGTTACCAGGTCTGACCGCGTACATACGGAGCGAGAACAGCGTCACATGCTGAGTGGCCACCGTGAAGAATGCGAAGATGGTGCGTACGCCTGCAAAACTGCATTATCTGCACCTGCCATATGTTGACAGGGGCCTCACTGTGCGTCTCCACTTGGTCGACAGGTCGAATTGTGCAATTTCCAGATTTGTGACGCATTTGGTTTTGGTACTGTCCCGATGTTAGACTGCATTGGAACGTGAGCGCAGGTATACTCATCGTCAAGGTTTTAATCGGCCATGAAAGAGCATCGCCGTATTGAACAACAAGCAAACCGTAATCCCTTTACATTTGTGCTTGCCGTCTGCGAACAAGTAGAGAGTTCCCAGAATGAGATTTTCACTCTGCAGTGCAGTGTGCGCTTATATGAATCTTCCTGGCAGATTAAAACAGTGTGCCGGACCGAGACTCGAACTTGGGTTCTTTGTCTTTCGCGGGCAAGTGCTTGCGTAGCTCAGTTGATAGAGCACTTGCCCCCGAATGGCAAAGGTCCCGAGTTCGAGTCTCTGTCCGGCACACAGTTTTAATCTGTCAGGAAGTTTCAAGTAGAGAGTTACCTGCAACAATGTGGAACCTGCACCACTGGTTGGAAACTATCAGGAGTCGGACTGTGGAGTCACCGTTCCACGCGTCGGCTATCGCTAACACAACTACACCTACGGCTTTGTTTGGAGTGGCGCCCTTACCGGGAACCATGGAGTGCTAGTAAATCTCCAAGATGAACGTGTTGACACTGTCACAAGGTTGCCATGCTAGTGGTGAAAGTGAGTCTTTTTAACATTTTACCATAGTAAGAAACTTTTGCATTAGTCCTATGTAGTGGCAACGAGCATGGGTTAGAGTACTGTGTGTACTGAATTAACCATGTAGTACTACACTGCTATTAATCCCCTCCTACTTAGTAGAGAAAAGTATTAAAATATTTATGATATTTTAAGAATTACCTTCATTTGCTCTGTTCCATAACCATATTGTGTTGCAATGCTTCTTTCCCAACCACAGCCTGGAAAATGTTACTCTGTACTTCGTGTTAATGAGTAATTAGAAGAATACCGAGTCACTCACTGTTATGCAGTACAGGAATTTGAGGAACGCTCTATGTAGGTGCTGCTATTATTTTACGTGTACATCTACAAACATACTACGTAAGTGATCACCCAGGAGTTACTTTTCCTATTCCAATGGATCAAATAGCTTTAAGCACTGTGGGACGTAACACCTGAGGTCATCAGTCCCATAGATTTAGAAATACTTAAACATATCTAACCTAAAGACATCACACACATCCTGCCCGAGGCAGGATTTGAACCTGCGACAGTAGCAGCAGCGCGGTTTCGGACTGAAGCTCCTAGAACCGCTGGGCCACACCGGGTGGCCCTTTTCCTAATTCGCTCGCAAATGGAGAAGGGAGAACCGCCTGTTTATATGCTTTCGTAAGTGTCCCTACTTCTTCCTTACTCGAAATGTAAGTTGGCGACAGTGAACCGTTCTGCAGTTAGCCGCAAACCCAACTTGTCTAAGTTTTCTCAATAGTACTTCACGGAAAGAGCGTCGTCCACTCTTCAGGGATTTCCAGTTGAGTTCACGGAGCATTTCTGTAATACTAACTAGTTGATCGAACCAGTCGGTAACAACTCTAGCTGCACGCTTCGGAAATACTCCGGTGTCTTCCTTAAATTCGACGTGGTGGGGATCCAAAGCACTCGAGCGGTACAAAAGAACTGATCATACCAGCACTCTATGAAATGTCTCTTTTACAAATGAGCTGCACTTCCGTAGAATCCTCGCAGTAAACCGAAATAGCTCATTCACTTTCTCTACTACCAACCCTACGTGTTCGGTCCAACGTTACACATAGTATTTAATTGGCATGGCGCTAACACTCTATTCGAATAAAAGCATTTGAACCATTTGAGCCAATATTGTTGTGAACAGCACTGTAAAGCATGTCCGGAGTTATGGTGAGGCATTGGTGTCGGATATTGTCTTTCAGCACCCCTAGAGATGTCGGTCGATCACGATACACTTGCGACTTCAGGTAACCCCAAAGCCAATAATCGCACGGACTGAGGTCTGGGGAACTGGGAGGCCAAGCATGACAAAAGTGGCGACTGAGCACACGATCATCACCAAATGACGCGCGCAAGAGATCTTTCACGCGTCTACCAATACTTTTTTCTATTTTTTGTTCTAATAAAACCACATGTCATTCCAAGCATCTGTGTCGAAGTTTACCTCTCAATCTACATTATTCCGTGGTCTATTAAGTTTTCAAATTTATACTGACTTTTTGATCACCCGGTATTTTCGCTGATGAGCAATCGTCGTCCAGTAGAACGTAACTGGTTCTGTAACCTAAGAAGTGTTCGAGTCACTCACATACCTGAGAAGCTATTCGGTATACTCGGAAGTTCTTCAACAGCCCGCAGTACGGCTCTTTGTCATCTCCTTAAACACTAATTTAATTCCTGTATGTGTATGTATAAGTCTTGGTCTGGTAAAATTCAAACAGTATTATAACACAAGAATATTGTTTTGGTGATATCCAAGGAATTTCATAGAAATTGAATAGACACAGAGTACGCTGCTGTTTCAACACATTTGCCTGATTGTGTGTCGTCGGGTCGTAAAGTAAACACTAGGGCTCAAAGCACGGTACACGTCTCAGCAAGGGCAGCGGTCCTACTTGTAGCGCATATATTCAGCTAATGAATGCGTTAGGAAGGGACTGGCCCCGCTATGCACTCTAGTTAAGTAAACAGCGTTACAGAGACGCCCTCAGAGCCGCCGAGACGTCGTGTAGCAGGAGGGATCCACGAGCCCCTGTGGAGTGCTAGCAGCTCGTACTGCACTTCGCCTTAACGGGGATTTTCCTCCTCACTCTGCCTCTCTAAATCACCCGTGGAATTTTAAGAATATTGATTCCTCAATTCTCTATAAAACGTGTGCTACTGCTTTTGTCCATAACAAAACCTGTAGTTCAAACAGATTGAAGTTAATGCAGGAGCTACATCTGCAAAGCATGTGTCAGTTTGAATAAAGACATTCCTGGCATTAGACGCGTCACTTGTAAGCCAGACATTCCATCCACATGTGACCATCGCCTATGTTCGATGTTAACGTTCAATAACAGTTCACAGATAGCTGGTGGCAGCAGTAGTAGTGAAGAGTATGTAAAACGTACCGTGTCTGGGTGATGCGGAAAACAGTCCAACAATCGTCCTAATGCGGAAAATCAGCGATTTGTCTGGCATCCAAAAGGGTGTGATAATAATCTTTCGGGCCAAGAGTGGAAGTATTTCCAAAACTGCTAAGTCTGTAAAATGGCCTGCCGTTGTGTCCGAGTGGTTCTAGGGGCTTCAGTCTGGAACCGCGCGACCGCTACGGTCGCAGGTTCGAATCCTACTTCGGGCATGGATGTCTGTAATGTCCTTAGGTTAGTTAGGTTTACGTAGTTCTAAGTTCTAGGGGACTGATGACCTGAGATGTTAAGTCTGATAGCGCTCAGACCATTTGAACCATTTAGCCAATTTGTAATAGCAAAATCGTGCTACCCTGAACCATCGCCAAGGCAACTGTAGTGCACCACATGCCATAAATGACAAGGGTGATATGTTTACGGGCGAATACAGGTGCAGTTGTTGAGCAACTGACCGCCCAGATGAACTAAGGAACTACTAACAGCGCGTCGCCCCAAAGGCCGCTCAGTGAATGTTGCTGCCTTTGGCCTCCGCAGCAAGTGGCTGGTTTATGCACATATATATTGACTGCTGCTCATCGGCGATGAAGGCTGGAATCAGCTCGCCAATACCGCAACCTGACGTCCACTGACACGTAGCCTTTTCAGAGTATTAATGTTTTATGTTCCATCGGACACATGGCCGCTGGCGTGCATGGCTATTTACAGAAGTAACAATTATTTCCGAATATTTCTTATGCTACGGATTTGAAATTTGAGTGATATGATTTTCCATGTGTTTTAGTTGTACAGCGTTAAACTCGCCCCCATTTTGGAGTGTTCCTTATAAAGCTACGCCTGTAGTGAAACAACAAATAGTTATTGCGTCAGTTACACAACTTACGTTAAAATTAAAGCCGTGGTCCGAAGGCTTGTACATCATTTGTGATGTTTATGAATATATTTTGGCTGGATAGAGTCGGTCGTCTGCGTTACATTTGTTTCTTGCACCACCACCGAAATCTGTTCGTCTCTGTATGCTGTTCAGTGTTGGGAATATGTGCGTATTCTGCGACCGTACATAGGTAAACTTGCTAAAATATCTTGAAAATATTGCTCCCAGAGGAATACACACCTAGACATCACCAGTCATCAGAAACTTTGCTGTGTGTACCTGAAGATGAGGCTGCTGACTATAGATACGAGTGCCGTAGCTCTTACTGAAAGATGTATGACCGTCCACATGAATTATACTCACTTGCTGAACTATAGCAGTGAGACGAAAGATTTTGATATATCTTTCGAACAATTTGTAAGGAATAAGTTGTACGTAAGATTCGTTTTGATTTAACTAGCCAACAGTTTTTTGAGACATTGTAAACTTTAACAGACTGATAGCATCTTACACTGGTATTTTCAGTACCTTTCCACTTTCTATACTGCTAGCTGCCAACACTCTTAATAAAACGACAATAAAATCTTTATAAACTTCTCCCCTCTTTTGCTCTGCCTGTTTCGCTATCTATCCGGTAACGATGGCCCACTAATAGCAGACTGAAGAATTTCGACCAAAAGCCCCACTTCTTCAGAACAGGATCGGGAAACCTCTCTTTTAGGCGTGAACATGACGCTAGCCAGGAGTTGCTGAAGAAGATACTTGCAGAGGAGGCCTAAACGTCAATTAAGTAAGAAGAAATTGGAGAGGAAGCGCACAAACTACCTAAAAGGTGACGAAGCCTGCTGACTTCTTTAGTCTAGTGTTAACTAACCGTGAACTTCTCTACGTGTTTTTCAAAACAGGAGACTTTGAATGTATTTCCTAAGTACTGTACACTTATTTTCCAACTTTCTCTTCTCTCATCACTTCGATCTCCTCTGGAGATGCTTAGCTTGAAATTTCATCCTAGAAGTTGGCAAGCGCATCCACTTATCATTGCCACAGCTGTTCGAACACTAGACTGTTAAAGTACTAAGATATTAAGTATAATTGTTCTCGTTCAACTCCTTAAACCATAATTGATGCTCTCTCATGAAGCGTCCGGATATGCGAAACATACTTTTTCCTTACTCTTCCTCAATACGGTAGGCTATTTGTTCGTTATATTCATTTCTTATAGATCTTATATTGCTCTTTATTCCGCTGCCAGTGATGATATATTCCTTCCAAATTCATTGAAATCATCTGCACTTCTATCATTTAATGTAGGTGTCACTCCACAGTTTTGCCAATTATCTATTTAGAGTGCTATGTTTAAGTGTCTGAAAGAGTCAGTGCTGAAATTTATGTCAACCAAAACAAGTGCTCCACGTTGTGATTGAAGTACACATGTCGTATTTCTACTGTAGTTTACTATGACTTTGAATTTTTATTTACATCCTCACAACTTTTACAACTTGGTAATTTTTGTTCACTTGGAAGTCTTAAAAAGGTTTTTGAAACACGGACGGAGTGTAATTCAAATGAAAGCTTGATTTATCGTTCTTTTTCATTTTCGTTTCATGAATTCAACATTTAACGTAGCACGATTTACGGTTTGAGAGTGCTCAGAAAGTTTATGTTTGTTGCTGCGGTCACGCTGCACACCATTTCTTACCGTACATTCTCCGGAAGAATCCATCTGAAGAGTCTCAGCCGCTTTCCGTTTTCTCCAGTTTAACTGCAGAGGCACAGCGTTATCTTGCACTACGCGGTCTTAGCCTTCCTACAACTGCATTTATCAAAAGACTAGCTAACAGTTCGCAAAGTCATTTCTTAAGCTTTTATTGCTCAAATAATGGAGACCAAGCGAGCTTTTACTCCTACAAATGTCTTCATGGTGTAATAAAAGCGCGAAACTTTCTCGAAGAGAATGAGGATTGAGTCACTTGCTGGAACGGTCTACTGCCGGAAAGACATTAGGTTCTTCGAACGTTAGATGCTATTCTGAAGTCATAGAGTGTAACAGTAATTTCGCAAGTATTATTCCAGGGGCTGTCGAGGAAACGGGCGTCCTTTGTGTCACTCGAAAGGTACTTGTTGTCACATTCCATTAACTGGCGGTTTGTCTTTCCTTACATATGTGTAAAAATATTAACACAGTGATGAAGAGAGAGCTGTAACTACTCTAGAGATAAATGGTTCTAATTGTGCAGTTTTGGAGAAACACCAGTAAACTGATAAAATTACATTATCAAACCAAGCCCATGTCCGCAACAAGCAATTATAATTACACTTTTTAACGCGATATTTAATGAGCGGTACTAGTGACGCATGGATGGCAGTAGTAGCTGCATAGCAGTATTTGCATAGTTCAGGTTACCAACTGTACCGTACAGTACCGTTAACGGATTCTGGAGGATCGTTTAAAATTAGTAATATTTGGCATAGAAGGAAAGATGTTTCGAATCAGCTACTAAATGACCATGTGGTGTTACCACTGTGTGAAATGTGTCAACAGACAGAAGGTTAACTGTTCTATGAGACAGATTCTTGTTTGGAGTGAAACGTCTTTAATAGAGCTTCTTCCTGTCTCATTTTGGGCATAAAGCACGCTCAGTTGACAGGTCCTATGTAGCCTGACAGTTCTAGCCATGCTTTTCTACATGTAAAGATTACGTTTTCGCTTAACTCCACCTCTTCGATTCATCTTGATGGTGCCCATCCACGTGGGAAGTATTCTTTTTTATTTTACCAGAGATGAAAAATAACTTTCCAAGGTACCACGAAGTCGAGAGGAGCAAACAGATACAGCACACTTGTATACTATCAAAGTGGGAAACAACCTGAAACTGACCAACAAAAGTCTCCTATGCTACAGCGCATGCCCGCCAAGCGTAATTTGGGCAAATATTATCCTTCAACATTAAAATTTTTTGTTTCTTGTACATACAAAATGTAAAAATTATGTATGTTGCAACTTTACCTCACAATAGCATAAATAGAACTATAAAATTACTGCGTTTCTGAGGGTTAAGTTTAGATCGAGCTGTATGAAAAACCATTCCAAAGCCAAAATCACACAAAATATTTTTTATTCAGGACAACCGGTTTCAGCAGTCTTAGCTGTCATCTTTACGTCTTAAACATTTTTGTGATGAAACGTGTTCATTTTATGTTGCACCTCATGCACAAGATGTCAAGGGGTTAAAACTCAGCACATTATAAATATTTGTCTTCGCTAGAATTCAGGGTGCGGCGTGGGAACTTCCTTGTTTGAAACTCACGACACACAGAGGCTGTTACACATTGTTGCGTGGGTTTCAGGGCAATCAAAAGTGCAAGACTTAACGTTTTTTTTAATGTTAGTTTAGTAGTGATCATGGAGTGAGTAAGAGAGGAGCACGCGTTAGCCGTTGCGGCCTGCTTTTCGAATGAATGTTAGTTCATCAGAACTCATCGTGTATTCAGGAAACAAATAAACATCGAGCCTCAGGTCTTGTTCCTGATGGGAAAGCAATTTCTATGTGGGTTGACACCTTTATGAGTACTGGAAGTGTGCAGAAAAAGAAACCAGGACCTTCAGAATGCCAGAAAACACGAAAATATGCAGCTGCCCTTGCAATTTCTGAACGTACATTGAGACAATTTCTTCATGAATAGTTGAAAATTCATCCGATTATACTGTCAGTGGTGCACACACTTCATCCACGTGATTCTGTTTTCGCCGGCCGGAGTGGCCGTGCGGTTCTAGGTGCTACAGTCTGGAACCGAGCATGGATGTATGTGATGTCCTTAGGTTAGTTAGGTTTAATTAGTTCTATGTTCTAGGTGACTGATGAGCTCAGAAGTTAAGTCGCAGAGCCATTTGAACCATTTTTGATTATGTTTCGCGAAAAAGTGCGTGTGTTGACTTGATCGATGAGCTGCCTCATGACGCCTTAGTGTTCTTTAGAGACGAGGCACATTTTAATTTGTCTCGCTGCGTGAATAAACAAGATATGCGGACCTGGAGTGACACGACACCCTGAGAACCTCATGAGCCGCCCCTGCATACAGAAAGTGTGACTGGTGTGCAGTATCTGAAGTTGGCATCATTGATCCATCGTTTTTCTAAGAGAACAATAAAACGATAAAGTTCAAATGGTTCAAATGGCTCTGAGCACTATGGGACTTAACATCTGAGGTCGTCAGTCCCCTAGAACTTAGAACTACTTAAACCTAACTAACCTAAGGACATTACACACATTCATGCCCGGTGCAGGATTCGAACCTGCGACCGTAGCTGTCGCGCGGCTCCAGACTGTAGCGCCTAGAACCGCTCGGCCACTTCGGCCGGCGAACGATAAGGCAACGTCGGTGACTGCTGAGCTTTATACTCAGATGACTTAACATTTTTTTCTTCCAGACCTTGAAGAAATGGATGTGGTTGATGTCTGGTTCCAACAAGATCGCGTCACAGCTCTCACGGCGCGAACATAGATGATCATTTGGGGCGAACACTTCCCCGGTCGTCCTATGTCTCTGAGGGGCGATCTCAAGTGGTTACCGCGCCTGCCAGATTTAGCGCTAAGCGACTTTTTCTTTGGGGCTATCTCAAAACTTTGGTATACACCAATCGTCTGCAGACCCTGGCTGAGTTATGGAACAATTTGGTGTTGCTATTGCCAACAACGACAGAGACATGTTGGAAAAAGTGGACTGGAACTTCCGATTTCGAGTCTCCAAATGCACTGAGCAGAACGGAGGCCACCTTCAAGATATTATTTTTAAAACTTAATCGAACAAAATATTAAATTTTTTTCTATGTAAAGAGAAAAATTAAATTGATGTCTCTAATAATTTCTCATTTATGATTTTTTTAAATAAGGAAGTTACCGCGCCACACCGTGTATTAATAAATATCTACATCTACATCTACATGATTACTCTGCAATTCTAACTTAAGTGTTTGGCAGAGGGTTCATCGAACTATTTTCACACTACTTCTCTACCATCACACTCTCGAATGGTCTTTCCGTCCGAGCTCTAATTTCTCTTATTATATTATAATGATCATATCTCCCGACGTAGGTGGGTGTCAACAAAATATTTTTGTATTCGGAAGAGAAAGTTGGTGATTAAAATTTCGTAAATAGATTTCGCCGCAAAAAAAGTCTTTGTTTCAGTGACTGCCAACAGTTCGCGTGTTATATCAGTGACACTCTCACCCCTATTGCGCGAGAAAACGAAACGATCTGCCCTTCTTTGCACTTTTTAGATGTCCTCCCTCAATCCTACCTGATAAGGATCCGACACCGCACAGCAATATTCCAGCAGAGGACGGACAATTGTAATGTAGGCTGTCTCTTTAGTGGGTTTGTCGCATCTTCTAAGTGTTCTGCCAACAAAGCGCAGCCTTCGTTTCGCACAACGTTGTCTGTGTGGTCTTTCCAATTTAAGTTGCTCGTAATTGTAATTCCTAGGTATTTAGTCGAATTGACAGCCCTTACATTTTTACGATTTATCGTATACCCAAAATTTATCGGATTTCTTTTCGCACCCATGTGGATGACCTCGTACTTTCCTTTGTTTAGTGCCAGTTGCCATTTTTCACCCTATACAGCAATTCTCTCTAGATCATTTTGTAATTGTAACTGATGGTCTGATGATTTTACTAGACAGTGAATTACAGCGTCATCTGTAAACAATCTAAGGGGGCAACTCAGATTATCACCTAGATCATTTACGTAAATCAGGGACAGCAGAGGGCCTATGACACTACCTTGCGGAACGGCAGATATCACTTCTCTTCTGCTCGATGATTTACCTTCTATCACTACGAACTGTGACCTCTCTGAGAGGAAATCGCGAATCCAGTCGCAGAACTGAGACGATACTCCATATGCACGCAATTTGATTAACAGTCGCTTGTGAGGTACGGTATCAAAAGCCTTCTGGAAATCTAGGAATAAGGAATCGATCTGAGATCCCTTGTCGACAGCACTCACTACTTCATGGGAATAAAGAGCTAGCTACGTTGCATAAGAACGATACTTTCTGAATCCATGTTGGTTATGTATCGATAAGTGATTTTCTTCAAGGTGATTCGTAATGTTCGAGTACAGTATATGCTCCAAAATCCTACTGCAGTTTGAGGTCAGTATGGGTCTGCAATTCAGGGGGTTACTCATATTTCCTTTCTTGAATATTGGTGTGACCTGTGCTAGTTTCCAGTCTTTAGGAGCAGACCTTCCGTCTAGAGAGTGGTTGTATATGATTGCTATGTAAGGCGCTATTGTGTCTGCATACTCTGAAAGGAACCGGACTGGTGTACCATCTGGACCGGAAGACTACCGTTCTTAAGTGACTACAATTGTTTCGCAACACCTAAGATATCTAGTTTTATGTCACTCATGCTAACAGCTGTTCTGGTTTCGAATTGTGGAATATTTACTTCGTCTTCTTTCGTGAAGGAATTACGGAAAACTGTATTTAGTAACTCTGCTTTAGCGTCACCATCATCTGTAACTTTTCCACCGCTATCCCGCAGTGACAGAATTGACTGTTTTTTGCCACTGGTGTACTTTACATACGAACAGAGTATCTTTGGTTTTTTACCATCTTTTGAGACAATCTTTCATTGTGGAAACTATTAAAAGCATCTCGAATTGACGTACGCACTAAATTTCTAGATTCCGTGAAACTTAGCCAGTCTTGGGGACTTTGCGTTCTTCTGAATTTGGTATGCTTTTTTCGTTGCTTCTGCAATAGTGTTCTGACGTGTTTTGTGTACCACGGTGGATCAGTCTCGTCTCTTATAACTTATACACTATGAATTTTACTATTGTTGTCGATACTGTATCTTTGAATCTGAGTCATATCTGATCTACTTGGAAGGAATCAAGCGAATTTATCAAAAAAAAAAAAAAATTATGGCTCTAAGCACTGTGGAACTTAACATCTGAGGTCATCAGGCCTCTAGACGTAGAACTACGTAAACGTAACTGACTTAAGGACATCACACACATCCATGCCCGAGGCAGGATTCTAACCTGCGACTATAGCAGCAGCGCGACTCCAGAGGATTTTACCTGATGTTTAAATAGATATATTTTGCGTTTACCTTTAGTGGTTTTGCTTGATATGGTTTTGAGCCTCACTAGAATGACCATGTGTTCACTAATCCCTGTATCCGCCATGACACTCTCTATTAGATCAGGATTATTTGTGGATAAGAGGTCAAGTGTGTTTTGCAACCATTTACAATTCGTGTGGGCTCATGAACTAATTGTTCAAAGTAATTCACGGAGAAAGCATTTAGTACAAGTTCGGAATGTGTTTTCTATCTACCACCGCGTTTGGACATGTGGTTTCGCCATCAAATCGAGGGTAGATGGAAGTCTGCACCAATTATAACTGTATGAGTGGGGTACTTATTTGTAATGATATTCAAGTTTTCTTTGAGCTGATCAGCTATTATATCATCTGAGTTCGGGGGGGGGGGGGGTCGTTAGAAGGAGCCAATTATTATTTTGGTACGGCTGCTGAGTATAACCTCTACACATAGTAATTCGCAAGAACTATCTATTTCAACTTCACTACAAGATAAACTACTACCAACAGACACAAACACACCACCATCTACTTTATTAAATCTACCCTTCCTGAACTTGGTTTGCGCCCCTGTAAAAATTTCGGCAGAATTTATCACCGGCTTTAGCCAGCTTTCTGTTCCTATAACGATTTCAGCGTCAGTGCTTTCTATCAGCGCTTGAAGCTTTGGTACTTTTCCAACACAGCTACGACAATTTACAACTACAGTACCGACTGTTGCTTGGTCTATTCTCGTCGTTTCTTTTCCCTGTACCCTTTGAGACTGGAGCCCCTTTTTGATCATTCCCGAGACTGTCTAACCTAAAATAAAAACGCCCAGTCCACGTCACACTGCCCCTGCTACCCGTATATCCGCCTCCTGTGTGTAGTGGACACCTGACCTGTTTAGCGGACCCGCCCTACATGCCATTTAAAGTGGATTTGCATTGTGCGGTAAGTGTCCAGAATATGTAAACAGATGTACTACTGTGTATCGTATTTGTATGATGTAACAAGCATCTGTGAGCATTGTGAATTTGGACATGTCCTTTCGGGCATGGTGCTGTGTGTTTTTAAATATTTTAGCGATGACAAACGCTTATAATGTGCTGAGTTTCAGTTGACATCTTGTTCATGAGGTTCAGCCAAAAATGAACATGTTTTACTACATATAGTGTTTAAGACCTGAAGATAACAGCTAAGACTGTTGAAACCGTTTGTATTGAGTAAAGAATTGTACCATTTTGGCCTCTGAATAATTTTTAACAATTAAAACAGACCGCCCTTCAACACGCTCATAATCAGAAAATTCAGTCAAAATGCGTTATTAGTTTCTGCACAACGTTTACAAAAGTTTGTTACCTTTAATTACCTTTAAGGGAAAGTTCAAATTAATAGTGTTAAATAAACAGTGAACTACGCCAATAGCGTAAGAGAACGAGAGGATACCTAAAGTCCAGCATGGCGCGCACGAGCTATATTGTAGCTGGTTTTTTAAAGCCAACTGTTTTGTATAATATCATTGGTCTCCACTTCACCACTTTACCCTCAGCACCGTGGTGTGTTGTAGACAGTTATCTTTAAAGCCTGCATATAATCACGAATGTTGTAGACGTTCGATTTATGCTACTTTTTCTTCCTGGAATACGTACGATACCTTCTATGTCACCAATTAGTTCTTAGTGTTTTCAGTTATGTTCCCTCACATTTTCTTATTTCGTCATCTGTAATGTATGTACTTGAGGACCCAGGGTTTCATTTCCAGCAATCCATTTCCGTGAATCCAGTTGACCTTTACTCTCTCTTTTGCCCAATCTTCTGCCCTATGTAAGCAAATTTTAAAAATGGATACGTAAAGTCGCTGACGTTTGTGGAATTAGAACAACCGCTCCCCATACAATTACCGCCACCGCCTATAATTATGGTATGAGGGTCTGAGGATGGTCTCACCGAAACCGCTTACCATCTAAATGAATACTTTTATAATTAATTTCACAGCAAACAGTTGCAAAAAAGAAATTTAATTTCTTTATCATTTTCAAGTAGCTAGTGCCGTTATTCAAAAGGTTATACCTACCGACTTATTTGCGAATCTCAACAATAAGATGTCTACAGCAAAATTTCGTGGTCATGTGGTTCATAGAGCCTGTACACAACTGGTATAAAGAAGCGAAACAACAAGTGCAGATATCATGCCCGAACAACAGCTTATCAGCTAATCGTAAGCATTAAGGTACCATTGACTCTTAAGGTCAGTCATAATTCATTTTATGGCACTGTGTCATAGGCCACTTATCCGTCTACGAATGTTACGTTAACTGCTCACCCTCTTTGAATACATTTTTCTGCTTACGAATTTGTTTGCGCGTTCATCCTCCGCAGCAAGCAGAGAATATTTGTTCTGTAAATAAAAAAAAAAACTGCCTTTTCTTGTTCCACTGTAACTTACTTCTTGGAGATGCGTTTCGCCGATGCTTTTTTCCTTTTTTTTAAAAAAAAGATAGTAAAACAGTTGACGTCGCGTTTTTTTCATATAATTAAGTAATTACTTACAGTTCTTCGCGTTTTTGGTTGGCATCTGCGCTTCGTATCATCTGGTCTAGCGGTCGCAATAGCACTTCATTTACGAAAATTACGAAAAACCAGCACACTTTCATATTCCGAACTCTTTCCTTCTCATTGTTCATCTTGTTTACCCTTATTTCAGTGATTCTCAAAAATAAGGGTAAACAAAATGATGTCTCGTCACAGATGCAAGCCGGGGGCAGCAGCGGCTGGACTGCTCTTTTATACTTCGTTTACGCAATACTACCGCCATCTGTATACGTGCACATCTCTGTCGCATGACTTCTGTCATCTCGGTGTAATCCCCTGTCTTGTGGCAGCTACGTTATAGACAGTAAAAAGACGCGTCGCAAATTTAGGAGCGCTGCATTCGCCATTTGCGGCACACTTATCTGACAGCTTAGAAGAGACCCTGCTCGGTAACTATCACTCTAAAACAAAACAGAAAAGATATTAACCTGAAGTCGTTTTCTACATTCATAAAATTAAAATGAGACTTCGCTCCTGTAGAGGCGAATACATTATCGAAAATTATGCAGAAAAGAAAGTAGCTGGGAAATTTGTCTGAAGCCATTTAAAGTTTTTTCCAATAAGGCGAGGATTGTGACAGACGCTCCCAGCAGAAATGGCATAAATCAGACAGCCGACAGCGGTTTCATTACGCCTCTGACATTATTTAACGTCTGCGCGGCCTAGTAACGAAGTGGAAGTACAATGAACACCTCAGCATTTAAAAATATGACACGTCTCAGGTTAATTTATTATTCCTTGGTAACAGACTGCAATTGCCAGTTCAGATTTGCTGTGGGCAGACTCTGTAATTATTAGACACCTGCTAGTTTGAATAATGTTGCCGTTTTACTTCAGGCATCACGTCTCTGCTAAAAGCCATTGTGTGTTGTAAACTACAGTTCTTAACTACGATACCTTCATCAAGTGAGGTGAACGTATGTCAAAACTATGGCTGAGATTGTGACAAAGCAACACCATTGTGTGCCTAATTCACAGGAATATATTGGCTGTTAAATACGCTATACAGTGTGTTAATAATTTTTCACTACCCACAGCTACCACAGACGCCCCCCACGATGGAAAGATCATTAAAGGAATCTGTGGTGGGTCGAATCAGAACGATCAGTAGACTTCTGTCAAAAAGAAACAAAAAACCGCATGTTTTCAAGAAAAGATACACAGTGAGATAAAAGGAAGTGATCCAGTAAGGCGGTCGGTAACTTAGGCACAGTTTGTTGGGTACACCTATTTCTTACTGTGAATGTCGCAGAGCAATGGACTTCTCACATTACATCCAACAATTCATTTACGACGGAATGAATCAGTAACCAAAGCTTCAGTCTTCTTTTCAGTGTGTTTCGGTTCCGAGACGTCATCTAGAGTCCTACTACCTTCAAGTGCAGTATCCATGAATTTCATTGCCTCCACATTATATTATCTGCACCAACAGAGTGGCTAGTGAGTATTTAATTTAAAATAACTTTTGAAAAGCGTCAACGACAAGACATGAATTTCGAGGATATGCCGATGCAGTACTTCATACAATGTACAGTGTTTCGACAGTTTTTCTTGGGCGTCAGAGGTGTAACTCTTTTCAAAATGTGGCGTCCGATTAATTATCTCACAGCTCAGCTAGAATTCCTTGATTCACGTCACCTGGAAAGGCTTCGATCTTGCATGTAAGTGCAGCTGTTATCGCGAGAA
This sequence comes from Schistocerca gregaria, assembly GCF_023897955.1. Taxonomy (NCBI): domain Eukaryota; kingdom Metazoa; phylum Arthropoda; class Insecta; order Orthoptera; family Acrididae; genus Schistocerca; species Schistocerca gregaria. The sequence continues at coordinate 211,386,789 of NC_064921.1, forward strand.
GCAAAACACTGTTACCAGACGTTAATCTGATAATTGTCTGCAGTGAGAGTAGGAAGTACATTGCCGAAAGAGTCTCATTTAGAAATAAATTCATTATGGGAATTTTTACTGTATTGCTGCAAACAATAGGGAATACCGTTTTATTATATCATCGCCTAGCGGTTATTGTCATCAGTCAAAACCTTTAGGTAACTGGAGATACACATCCGGAATGATTTAAGTTGAAAGCAGGAGATAAATCTAATTATGAAGGAGGCTCAATTCACTGGCAGAGGGCTCAGGAAATGAAATCCTCCCACGAAGTTCGCTTACAAAATTCTTCTCTCTTCATCGTTCTGGGATCTCTGCCAAGTTGGATTAACGTGAAGATGAAGAGAGAATTGAGGGACACAGGAAGGCCCTTTTTTCTCTTGTAGAGACTTGAGATCAGTTTTGTGAGAACGTACTTTCGAAAACCACTGCAGGTGATTTTTCTCGTCTAATTCATTTTTTTCCACTGAAGTGTACGGACAGTCCATGAAGAGAGTAGAAAAAGAGAAAATTTAGTATTGGACTACTATTTAGAACATATATCTTTCGACAAATGTACAACAGCAGTCAAGTATGTTTTGAAATAGACCTATTCCCACAGATCCAGAAGATTTAGAAAATGGAACGTCTACATGTTTGTGACAATGATATAGGCATTTAAAACAGGTTAAAAAAACAGGTTTAGGTCGTTAACTATTAGTGGTATTATGTTTAAAAAGAAGAAAAGGAAATTCAATGTCTGTTAGGAATATTGGCATGACACCATAACGAAGCAATAAATTAAATTTTTAATAATGCCTTAATTGTAGTTAGGCGTGCCAATAAAGTATACCATTGGATGTAAACATGACGTTCTGTAAGGATAAATTGAAGAATAAAAAAACTCTACATTAATAACAAGGGAACCTCCCCATCGCACCCCCCTCAGATTTAGTTATAAGTTGGCACAGTGGATAGGCCTTGGAAAAACTGAACACAGATCAGTGGAGAAAACAGGAAGAAGTTGTGTGGAACTATGAAAAAAAAAATAAGCAAAATATACAAACTGAGTAGTCCATGCCAAAGATAGGCAACATCAAGGAAAGTCTGAGCTCACGAGCGTCGTGGTCCCGTTATTAGCGTGAGCAGCTCCAGAAGGAGAAATCCTTGGTTCAAGTCTTCCCTCGCGTGAAAAGTTTGATTTCTTATTTGTCAGACAATTATTATCTGTACGTCCGCCGTCCGATGCGAGGTAACTGCACCGTAGTATGGGGACGCTACACCTAAACAAACATCGAAACACACGACGTCAGTCGACTAAAGCGCAAAGAAACCTAAATCGGGCAAGGTAGAAGAATCTATTAACACATTCGCCAAGTGTACAAGTTAGGTGGCTCGACAACATATTCCTGTCATGTGACGCACATGCCGTCACCAGTGTCTTATATATTATATCAGACGTGTATTCCTGTGGAGGAATCTGTTGACCTATGACCTTGCGATCAAATGTTTTCGGTTCCTATTGGAGAGGCACGTCCTTCCTTCTACTAATCGCACCGTTTTGCGGTGCGGTCGCAAAATACAGACACTAAACTTATTACAGTGAACAGGGACGACAGTGAACGAACAGACAGATAATAACTTTGCGAAAATAAAGAAAGTAAACTTTTCACTCGAAGGAAGACTTGAACCAGAGACCTGTCGTTCCGCAGCTGCTCATGCTAACCACGGGACCACGGCGCTCCGGAGCCCACTCTATCCTTGATGTTGCCTATCATGCTGTATATTTTGTTTATTGTTTTCATAGTTCCACACAACTTCTTCCTGTTTTCACGATTGATCTGTGTTCAGTTTTTTAAGGCCTATCCACTGTGCCAACGTATAACTAAAACTGAGGGGGTTGCAATGGGGAGGTTCCCTTGTAAGTCATTATGTTTATCTGGATCATAAGATTAAGTTAACGTGAAGTGCAACAGGCTTCTTACAAGCGAAATCCATTATGCTGTGGGGAAGCTAAAATCTAAAATACCAACGGAGTGGTACGACTGGACACTTGCGAGTCGACTGCAGCTTACATGTACGTGCCATTTAGTAACCCACGATGCTACAAACTAAAATAATTTTATGTCCACGTGTTATTCCGCCTAAGAATAAGGAATTGGTCATCGAATGTTGCGTATTGTTGTAACACCATTTTACTAGCTCCATTCACAGTGCTACTTGCTATGTCTAAATTTGCGGTTTGTTTCTCCTCCACTTTCTTGCAACCAGCTATATTTTGTGTGGTTATTTGATAATTGATGACAGTACCGTGTTACCCTTTCTACACAACATAAGTTTAAAGCAGCTCCTTTAAAGTGGTGAACCACTTTCAATAATTTCTGCCCAATTTCATGTTATAGCTGTTCCTGTTCGCTTACATAGCAGTCAGAAATCTCTGAACATTTCACATAGGGAATTACTTAATCAAAATTACCTGTAATATTAGATACCAGTATTATATGCCTTCCAAACGTTCGCCTTAAATTTTGTGATTCCTTTTATCTAGAGTTAAATGTAAACATTCTTAGGTTTCATAGAAATAAAAAAATAAAACGCTATCAACAACATCCTCATATATACTTTGCCAGCCACTGTACACTACATAGTGGGGTAGATCTTAACGATCTTTACATTTTTTTTTAAATTCTTTTCACCTATTGATTGACGGAAAAATATGTAACGGCCTCTGTAGGCGCTCTGATGTCCCTTATGTAACTACAAGATTGTACACATGAGTTACTCTCAAGGTACCTACACGAGATATATTACGGTGGTAGCTTAATGATCCCGTTGTTCCAGTCGAAGATAGGTTCCCTGAATTTATACGATATGATTTGTCGACAATACATCATCCTTTTCATTTAGGTCCCTCCAGCATCATCTGTTGTCGTTTCATGTGGCTTTACATCTACATCTACATTTATACTCCGCAAGCCAACCAACGGTGTGTGGCGGGGGGCACTTTACGTGCCACTGTCATTACCTCCCTTTCCTGTTCCAGTCGCGTATGGTTCGCGGGAAGAACGACTGTCTGAAAGCCTCCGCTCTAATCTCTCTAATTTTACATTCGTGATCTCCTCGGGAGATATAAGTAGGGGGAAGCAAAATATTCGGTACCTCATCCACAAACGCGCCCTCTCGAAACCTGGCGAGCAAGCTACACCGCGATGCAGAGCGCCTCTCTTGCAGAGTCTGCCACTTGAGTTTGTTAAACATCTCCATAACGCTATCACGGCTACCAAATAACCTTGTGACGAAACGCGCCGCTCTTCTTTGGATCTTCTCTATCTCCTCCGTCAACCCGATCTGGTACGGATCCCACACTGATGTGCAACACTCAAGTAGAGGTCGAACGTGTGTTCTGTAAGCCACCTCCTTTGTTGAGGGACTACATTTTCTAAGGACTCCTCCAATGAATCTGAACCTGGTACCCGCCTTACCAACAATTAATTTTATATGATCATTCCACTTCAAATCGTTCCGCACGCTCACTCCCAGATATTTTACAGAAGTAACTGCTACCAGTGTTTGTTCCGCTATCATATAATCATACAATAAAGGATCCTTCTTTCTATGTATTCGCAATACATTACTTTTGTCTATGTTAAAGGTCAGTTGTCACTCCCGGAACCAAGTGCCTATCCGCTGCAGATTTTCCTGCATTTCGCTACAATTTTGTAATGCTGCAACTTCTCTCTATACTACAGCATCATCCGCGAAAAGTCGCATGGAACTTCCGACAGTATCTACTAGGTCATTTATATATATTGTGAAAAGCAATGGTCCCATAACACTCCCCTGTGGCACGCCAGAGGTTACTTTAACGTCTGTAGACTTCTCTCCTTTGATAACAACATGCTGTGTTCCGTTTGCTAAAAAATCTTCAATCCAGCCACACAGCTGTTCTGATATTCCGTAGGCTCTTACTTTGTTTATCAGGCGACAGTGCGGAACTGTATCGAAAGCCTTCCGGAAGTCAAGAAAAATAGCATCTACCTGGGAGCCTGTATCTAATATTTTCTGGGTCTCATGAACAAATAAATCGAATTAGGTCTCACACGATCGCTGTTTCCGGAATCCATGTTGATTCCTACAGAGTAGATTCTGGGTTTCCCAAAACGACATGATACTCGAGCAAAAAATGTGTTGTAAAATTCTACGACAGATCGACGTCAGAGATATAGGTCTATAGTTTTGCGCATCTGCTCGACGACCCTTCTTGAAGACTGGGACTACCTGTGCTCTTTTCCAATCATTTGGAACTTTCCGTTCCTCTATAGACTTGGGGTACATGGCTGTTAGAAGGGGGGCAAGTTCTTCCGCGTACTCTGTGTAGAATTGGTATCCCGTCAGGTCCAGTGGACTTTCCTCTGTTGAGTGATTCAGTTTGCCTTTCTATTCTTTGGACACGTATTTCGATGTCAGTCATTTTTTCGTTTGTGCCATTTGATAAGATCCTAGCTGCATGTTACTGAAGTTAGATCTTTTCTGTAATGCCTACTTGACAGAGACTCGAAATATTGGACCAGTACCGTAGAACAGGTTCCACTAAGCTTCTCTTTACACGCACGTTACATTTTACCATAACCTTTCCAACAAATCTAAGTCTTGGATTCACAGTTCCTAGTAATGATTTTCCGTCCCATTTCGTTTTGATTTTTAGTATTACTCACAAATACTTGTACTAACATAGGTGTTGAAGGTGGTCACTAATAACCTTTGGTCACTAATAACCTTGTAATGAGATATTATCACGTCATTGCAGAAAATTGAAACTGTGTCCAAGTCTTTCTGTAGTTCCTTCGCATGTCAATACACAAGTGCATTATGTTCAAACAATTTTACAGTGATGGTGACCCTGTTCGATAAATCGATTAAATTTGAGTGATGTTTCAATATCATAAATAAGTCAGAGGTGTCCCGTACAAAAAGAAATGCAATCTTTAGTATCTTTTGGCGTAAAGACAGGTATATTTTGTCCATTCATCACAACGCTGATCGGAATAAATGTTCATCGCTTAGAGGACACCGGAATTATTTTAATCTGTACCTGTGCTAACAGGCATTGTACCAATTTTACGGGTGCTTAAGAGCAGCTTCGATGAGCGTTATAGTTAAATAAAATTGCTCACAATGTAGTCATGTTTACAAGACCGTACTCGGTAATTTGTACGGCAACATTTGATCTATCAGACTTTTCACAATTAATGAATCTTTACAGATGTCAGTCAAAAAACTGCAGACTCGACTGCTTCATTAATACACGCCGAAATATGACACTGGTGGTACTCGAGAAATTAAACGTAACGTTAAAAATTACAGAGTCCTGTTTTTTTTTTTTTTAATCTTGTATTATTCTGCATGATTATTAGTGTTTGAAAATAAGTTCATCGGGTTGCCTGACTTCAGGCTCGAACTCATTCTGTGCAACAATACGGACAAAGTGAACTGTCTGTATGTAGTAAGACGCATACCTAAGAGTAGAGCTACGCGCTATGGGCAATGCGAAGCAAAACATGGAGAGATATGTCTCAGTTTCTGATAGATTTGTAGTTTTCGCGCAGCCTCCTTCACAAACTAAGGATGTATTTTTTTTCAACTTCCTTAACGAGCTTTCACACGCGGAAGGGGACAGTTAAGATCAACGCCTGGCCATGGAGAAATACTTCAACAGTTGCATCCCTAATCATTTAACGTGTTAGAATGGTATGTATGACAATGTGGTATATAGCCGATCCACAACTGTTTGCGATTTGTTTGAAGAACATTGTAGACCATTCGAACGAATCATTTGGCCACCTATATTGCTCTAAATGAATCCCTTCGATCATTTATGGGACGCAATCGATAAGTCAGTTCGTGCTGAAACTCTTGCATCGGCAACACTTTCGCAATTATGGAGGGCAATAGACATGGCGTGGTGAGCTATTTCCGCAGCGGACTTCCAGACTTATTGTGTCCATGCACAGTTTTGCTGCTCCACTACACCGGGGGATAGGAGATACGACACTATATTAGGAAGTATCCCATGAATTTTGTCATCTCCTTGTAATAATAAACCACGAGTTATTTGATATTGATTCAAATTGTATAACTGACGACCAGTGTCGGTTTCAGAGTAGACCATCATCAAGATGATAGGCTCCTCCTGATGAAGCTTCACTGTGATGCCTAATCGATGGAGGTATTTTTAGTACACGCTGTGCCGTGTATTATATGTAAATAAGGATGGTTATATTGAGATGCCAGATACCAACAATACTGGCACTATTAGCAGGTTAACTACATACCGAGACATTTCAACACAATTTAACGAAATTTTCATCGGTAATTTTATTAATGTTGGGTACCACAACCACATCTTCGTTAAAGGATCTAATTGAAGAACAGCCGAGTCGAAACTTTAAAATTTCATTTGGCCCGTTCTTAAACTCACAAACGAAACTTCGAAAATAGTCGATGAAAAATAAAACAAGCGATCAAAAGGCATCCGTTCGAAGGACGTACGGTATAAAATCGCTATTCCAATCAACCCACCTTTGCACCAGGTTGAAGTTACCCGTATGAGTTCTGCGTTACGACATTTGCGATGTTGTTATGTGCGACATCGTGTTGTTGTCACGACCATTCCGTAACTGTGGTTTTCGACAGTCATGCTGCTCTATAAACATTCCTCATTACCCGACTGACGTCTAGCCGTCTTCGTCCTTCGGCATCCGAGAAAAGAATAACAGCACGTTAGTCCTGTTTGGATGTATATTGTAATAACGTCGCCATAGATCACGTTTCCGCATTTAACGCGCGCAAAGACATGAAAGCCCTGCTAGTACCTTGTCTACATGTCGATATTTAGATACCGTGATCGGAGGCGCACTACGTTGCAGAAATGCTGAGGCAACGGGCTCAAACCGAAACCTCAGAATCGGCCCTTACAACATCCAGCTACGCCTTCACAGAAGTCACTTTTTACGTTTGGTACTGTTCGCAGTTTTCATTGACAACGGAAGTAAATACACGATACGTAGATAAATGCCACCAAGACGGGTAGGGATTCTTTGTAACAGTACTTCATGTTAAGACATGGTCCTAAGCTGTGTTACGAAATTCATAATCTCTGTCTTTCCTTGCAGATTGTACCCTCTAAAGTTCCCTCTAGCACCCTGGTGTCTCAAAACATGTCCTATCATCATGCACGTCCTCCTTGTCAGTGTTTTCCACATTTTTATTTAATCGCCGACTCTGGGAAGAACTCATCTGTTCTCATCAGTCCATTTAAATTTCAACTGACTTCTGTAGCAGCACTTCAAAAACATTTCGATTATCCTCTTTCCCTGGTTCTCCGTCGTTGACGATTCACTCCGATGCAGTGCTGCACTCCAAATGAACATTCTCATCCTGCCGGAGTGGCCGAGTGGTTCTAGGCGCTACAGTCTGGAACCGCGCGACCACTACGTCGCAGGTTCGAATCCTGCCTTGGGCATAGATGTGTGTGATGTCCTTAGGTTAGTTAGGTTTAAGTAGTTCTAAGTTCTAGGGGACTGATGACCTCCCATAGTGCTCAGAGCCATTTGAACCATTTTGAACATTCTCAGAAATTTTCTTGAGGCCTATAATGGATACTATTAATCTCCTTTTGACCAGGAACACTGTCCTGATCTGATAGTGTCTGGTTTTTATGTCCTCTTTGCTTCGTGCGTCACGGGTGAGCTTACTTTGGAAGTAGCCCAACTACCTGACTTCCTGATTTTGTGGTACCTAATTCCGATTTTGAGTACACTGTTAATCTTATTTCTGTTACTCCTCATTACATTCCTCATTCTATACTTCATTCTGACAGTGTGTGTGAGCTCATTAATAATTTCATGCGTTGCAGGCCCGGTAATACTTTTTTCTTTCACAGTGGGTAGCACCTCTTATCGCTGACATCCCCCCATCCTAAATTATAGCCCAACTCAAGATAACTTCTTTTGTTCATTTATTACTTCCGCCATTGATGTACAGTTTGGGCAGTTTACGAGAAAGGCTGAATATCTGTTCTACAGCCTTTCTATCCCGATGTTTCATTCTTGGTCTGTATTTGTCATTGTTCCTTTTTCACTCTCATATATATTGTAGTATCTTACCCATCGATGTCTTTAGCTTACATCTACCTTCTTTAGAATTACGACGGCTATTTTTTTAAAACTTGCTCCTTTACTTTTTGACGTAAGAAATGCCTAGCTGAAGCCTTTTCCTTCCCAAAATCCAAACTCCATCAGGTCATCAGAGAAGATACCCCATGGGAGAGATCTTTAGTGTACTCCCTTGATCTCTTTACTCTCTCCGCTACTCTTCACAGTAGAATCCTCTTGCTGTAATTTCCCCGAGAATTATTTTTACTTCTCTATAGTCCGCCTCCTTAGTTGAGAGGTCAGAGCATATATGACTACCATGCAGCGGACTCAGATTCAAGGCCGTGTAGTAGATTTTCTGCACTCGCTGATTGGGTATTGTGCTGTCCTTATAATCATTTCACCATTATCGGCACAGAAGTTGCCCAATGTCGCGTCAACTGAAAACAATTGCTACTCGGCGATCATACTTCCTGCGGGGGGGGGGGGGGGGGGGGGGGGTTGAATCCGGCCCATCAAATGCCATAAGATCGCCGCTCTTCTCCACGTTTAATCAGTCTTTCCGTCGACAAATTGCTTTCGGATTCTTCCGACTTTTCCTGCAGCCATATCGCCTTGAGTTCCCTGAACCTTCGGCTGTTTTGTACATTTGTGGAAGGGCTTATGGGATCAAACTGCTGAGGTCATCGGTCCTTAGAACCTCCAGCTTAGTTCATTTCCAACTGATATGTGTTGCTGTTTTCATGTCTTCCTCTAAAGTAGTTTGTACTTCCGTCTGTCGTCGATCAACCGATTTCTTCTGATACCCAAGATTTACCACAGTGATCTTCTTCATACTAACGTTTCTCCGCTTTCTGTGATTGTCGTGTATACAAATGCCCATTCTTCTTCAACTGAACTCCCTGCTGTGCACCATTTGAGAGTGGAAGAAGGTAATGCAACACTAAAAACCTAATCTTAGATCTGTTTAAGGTTATGTTTCACTTCATATTTTGGAAATACACAAATATCACTACGAAAAGCACCAAATACCAAATGCTAACATAACAACCACTTAGGTCAGGCACGCTGAGAATTTCTACAGCTTGTCTTCGTGTTTGCCTAACCCTACCTTGGCCAGCAAGGTCGCCCTATCACTAACTGAGAATGCTTGGAACAAAATGGCAAGGGCCTTCCAACCAGCATGGGATTTTGACGATCTAATTCGCCAATTGGAGAGAATTTGATACGATGTCCCTTAGAATTACAACCAACAATTCTGCCAATCAATATCAACCCGAATAACTGCTTCATAAGGGCAAGAGGTGTACCAGTACGTTACTATGTGCTCAATTTGTGAAGCTCTTTCTCTTTATAAATCATCCAGTATTTGTTTTGTAAATACAATCATCATTTCCTGCTGCCACTTAGTTTATTTTTCTAGGAGCGTTTCCTGTTTTTCTAGCTACGCTGTGAGTGGTCTTGTAACTAGCGTTGCTGTCTTTGGATCAAGGGGTCCCGGGTTCGATGCCTGGCCGGGTTGAGGATTTTCTCAGCCCGGGGACTGGGTGTTTGTGTTGTCCTTCTCATTTCATCATCTTCATTCGTGACAGTGCCTCGATGGGGGTGCGTAAAAATTGGACTGCGTAAAAACTGAGACTTTGTACAGGAGATGATGACCGCGCAGTTGAGCGTCTGACAAACCAAACATCATCGTCAGTGGGATCTATAACGACACAGTTTTGTTATTTTGAGATTATCAAACAGTTGATTTTGTACGTAAAAATGTAATTACTTACGATTTGCTGTGATCTGCGTTTCCTCTCATTTGGTCTGGAGGTCGCTCAACCGCTTAATTACCGACACATGAGCACAATTTTGAGTTCCGACCTTTTTCACACTATTCACCATGTTTCTCCGTCTTTTTGTGAACTATTATTCTTTTGACACTCGATGTAACTATTTCTTCGGACACCATGTTTTTAACAACGTAAATATTGTAACTTCCTTATGTGTTTCCTCCTCTTTGGTGTGTTTGCCTACTTGTTGCCTACGTAACGAAGTATATGTATATGTTATGAGAGAGAGAGAGAGCGCTGAATAGAATGCATATGTCTGTTTTGTTTACGTGTGTGTGGTTCTGTGTATGTTTCGGGAGGAGGCGTTGGTGGCTGGAGTTATAGGGTGTTGGATATGAAAGCACTAGCTGTTAGTAAGTGGTTGAAAGCTTTAGTCACAGCTGTTTTGACTTTTCGTTTCTGTGTTCTGTGGAGGGGTTCATAGATAAGTAAGAGTAAAGATGTTGGGTGGTATTAATATATTAGTCCTGTTTGGTAGAGTTATGCTATTATATTATTTATTAGTGTAAACAATGAATTGTTTGGCATGTGTACATGATCATTCAACAGGGTTTAGATTTGTGCTTTGGTTTTCTGTATATGGTAATTTTCTGGCCGCACAAGGAGGTGATTTTTATTGTTTTTTAAAATTATTTTCATGTCTTCTTCTCTAGTGGTGTGTTTGTGGTCATGTTCTCTTAGTTGTTCTGCAAATGTGGAGTGGTTTGCCCATATATTCACGCACTAATGTGTTCTTTGTACCTGACATCAAATGTTCTATCTGTTTGTCCTATGTATCTGCCTTCACAAGTGTCACGATGTAGTTGATATAAATCTGTTTTCTGATTTATGTCTACATTTTTTGTCAGTTTTGGGTTGTAATTTTGTTTAGAATTGTCTATTGTGCCTCTATCTTTGTTCCCAATCTTTTGAACATGTTTTGTTTTTGCATGTCGCTGTGTACCATCTTGTGTTTTCTTTCATCTTTTTTTGATTTCCTGCGTTGTTGTTAAGGGACTGAGTGTTTGTGTTTGGTTCTGTTGTGTTGTTGTCTGTGATTTAATGAATTCTGCTTTTATTTTATTTTTAATTTTGATGTTTAGCTGTGTGACTACTTTAATATTGTAACCTCTGTTTTGTGCTATTTGCATTATTATATCAGGTTCTTCTTGGTACTTTTCTTTGGTGAGTGGCACTGTGTTGAGTCTTTCGAGCAGGTGTCGAGCTGCTTTTGTGAGTGTGGGTGATTCAAGGATTGGGGAATAATAATGTGTGTTGTTGTGGGCTTATGGTAAATTTCAAACATATGCTTAGGGTTTTGTTTTTTATTGTTATATCCAGAAAGTTAATTTGGTTGTTCTGTTCTGTTTCAATCGTGAATTTTATATTTTTATCTATGTTACTGATGTCAGTATTTAGCTTTTCAGTTTATGTTTGTGGTTCATCTATTAAGCAAAGCATGTCATCCATATACTTGAACAATCTTTCACCACTATTTTTGTGAAAATTATGTGTTCAATGTGGTTTACAAGAATATCATCTAAGGCTCCTGAAACTGGGGGTCCCATTGGTAATCCTTCGTCTTGGAAATAAAATTCATTATTGAATTCGAAGTAATTTTGTTCTGTTCTAAGCTTTATTAATGTGCATATTTCCTTAATCTGAGAGTTGACTATAAGTTGTCAGGTTAATATGTATGATTTCTTTTGTTTCTGGTACTCCTGTGTTGAAGTACATGCTTTCTATGCTGAATAAGAGGAATATTGCTGTGCCTGGGATTTTTATATCTTTTATTTGTTGTAATTGTGTAGTGTTTTTAATGGTTCTGTCTTCTTGTACTTTGAAAATTTCTAACAGTAATTTTAACATGTCTCCTGCAAGCTTTTAAGAAGGGGATTTTTAGAAATCCAGTGCTGGTATCATAGGAAGATTCGGTTTGTGGATTTTTGGTTGGCTTTGGAGGACAGACGTATTGGGATTAATCTGTGTTAACTTTCTTTCTCCATGTTATCCAGTATGACGTCAATATTTTTCAGAATGTTTTTTGCTTCGCCTGGAATCTGTTAATTGGGTCTAATTGTAATTTTCTAATGTCATTTTCCGAGATGAATTCTTCTGTTTTTTCGATGTATTGTTCTTCGTCTATAAATACTCTTGTGTTGCCCTTGTCTGCTTTTTACATGATAACATTTTCATTCTGAAGTTTCTCATAAGGTTCCTGAGTGTTGCCGATTCTGTGTTTTTCTGATTTTTGTGTTGTTGTGTTTTTGAACTGATAATTAAATTACGGATTTCTTTATTTACTAGTTCTCTAGTTATTCCAATGTTGACACTGCTGTTTTCATTCCTATCTTTCCTTGTCAAAGCACTTTGTGCATCTGTGATTAGATTTTCTATGTAATCTTCATCTGTTTCTGCATTTACATTGCATTTTAATCCTTTCTCTAACAACTGTCTTCCTTTACTGTTTAATTGTGTGTCTATAAGGTTCACAAATCTTGTTTAGTATTTGTGTGTGTGTTTTTCGTGGTGAAGGTGTTATGTTGTGACTGGAGTTCTTTGAGTTGGTTGATCTTTCTTCTATGAACTGTTTCCATTCTTTGTACAGCATTTTTGGGTGCCTTTTGAATGATAATCTAAAAATTGCAAAACTTTATCGTTATAGATTCCATTGATGATGCACCAGAACAAGAAAAAGGCGAAACGCGTCTAGAAAAAATAACGTGGCAGCTTGTTAAGGTGGTTATATTTAAAAAAAGAAAAATAAGTGTATGGGTGCTTTCTGTGAAGGATGGCCACGCAGACAAACTTGTAAATCATCCAATTTTTCTGAGATTGTACCTATTTGTTATCTGTACACTTACATCACAGCTACCGATATCCACCACATTCGGATATTTTGTAAGCCGCTGGTATGGAGCCAAAAACGAAATATTCATGCATAGCAACTTTTAGACCAAAATCTATTCATAAAATTTAGATGTAAATCGTATAAATAATTCATGGGATACGTAACTAATTTAATAGTGGAAATGTTGCTGATGTCCGAAGATTGGTTTGATGCAATGCTCCACACTGTGCAGGCCGTTTTATTTCTGCATAACCACTGCGATTTACATCGAATGAACCTGAATGAGATTTTCACTCTGCAGCGGAGTGTGCGCTGATATGAAACTTCCTGGCAGATTAAAACTGTGTGCCAGACCGACACTCGAATTCAGGACCGATCCCGAGTTCGAGTCTCGGTCCGGCACACAGTTTTAATCTGCCAGGGAATTTCATCGAATTAACCTACTTACTGTAGTTAAATTTCGTCTGCCTTCAGTTTTCATGTGCCACACTTTCTTCCACCACCAAATTAACGTTTCTTCGGTGCGTTAGGAAAATTTTCTATCAATCGATTCTCTCATTTAACCACGTGGTACCATAAATTACTTTTCTCCTCAATTCACTTCTGTATCTATTAATTAGTTACCCAGTAAAACCATCAAATCTTCTGCATTCTTGAGTAGTTTTACATTTCAATGGCTTCTATTCTCTTCTTGCCTGAACTGTACAATGAGTACGTTTCAATTAAGTGCAAGGTCACACTCCAGAAAAATACCGTACACTAATTTAACTTATTTTAAGAAACGATTTTCTTTGTATTGCCACTTTTCTTTTATACTCACTCTACTTCAGAGTAGTCGGTAATTATATATCCCAAACAACAGAACTCATCTAATACTCTTAGTTCCAGAATTCCCATCCGAATTGCCTGAGAATCGCCAGACATAATTCTTTGGACATATCACGATGAGTTAATGCCACCGTCCCAGCTATTACAGAAGTCAGAGTTGAAACTCAGCCAAATCATATTTTAAAGCATCTGTATTTACAAAACAGTCAAAAATGAAATTAACTTCTTAAGTTCTGCGTTTGGTAGGAAAGATTACACAGTTGTTAACGAGCGTGACGAATGTTTCCGTCCACTGCTGACTCGTGCTCAGTGTGTTCAACATAAATTATCCGCCGCTGGTTTTGTGGCTTGTAGCCAATGAGAATAACGAGTTTCAGGCCGGCAAGGACGTGGATATGATTTTGTCGGCGGGAGAGGGGAGGGGGGGGTCGACTCATTAAAGAGGAACTTAAATAAGCTCACATTTTTATTTATTGTGAAAACAATTTATGTATTTATTTTTGTTTTATATATGTTTTTTGCTTTTCAGAGACTTCTGTCAATAGCATTAAGCAAGAAAAACTTTTATTCTACAATTCTAACATAAACGAGAACTTCACTTTATTGCCGTTGAGTTAAAACTCTAATGCTACGTACCGCCTCTTTGTTAACAAAACATAGTTCAGTCCTCTCTAAGATTCACTATCGCAGAGCACAAGAATCTTATCTTTGATCTGAATAATTTGCAGTGTTAACCTCTTTTGACATTAGCTATCATTCTCTTACATCGATCTTCTGCTGAAATTTCCTACTTATCTGAAACCAAGTCAGAATTCATTCAGCACCAAAGCATCCCAATTTTCTCAATTCAATCTCGGAGTTTATTAAAGTATCTTCCACTTCATTAAGATTCTTGAATTTCCTTAAGCAATTAAGAAATGATTTTAAAATTCTTATTTCAACAGTTAGCATCCAATTATAGCAAACAAATTTGTAAAGCAGAACTGAATACACAAATACTATGAGCTACAGTTTTAGGATCTTAACACTGAATCAGGCAGTTCTTTCTTTTAGACTTGTAATGTATGCGACTCCACACATGAGTTTGCGTTTATTCGTGATAATATGATATACGCTCTTTAATGCTAATAAACTCTGCTGTGAAGTAAAATATACTTTATCTCTCATATTACATTTAGTTGCAAATACTGTACAGGCGTTCCACAAGTTAGTCATGTCTATTAAAAAGAACATAAGACAAAATGACTATTGCTAGCTGCCATCCAATCTAAATATCGTTAAACTACCCATGTTATCGATGTATTACGTCAATCAACTTTAAAACTGTTTGCTAGAGCGTAAGTAACTATTCCTCACATCATGATAAATACTGTTACAAAAATTACGAAAAAATCTTTTTTAATTTTTTTATGTGACTGTTTCTACAACATAAAAACATTTCAGACCGAAGACAATCATAGAACTTCAGATAACGTTTCAATTATTGTAATGTTATAAGGGCGTAAACTGATAATGGACTAACGAAGGCTGGGTGACGAGGGCTAGGATACAGGGCACACTCGGGCGACGCAGGCAAATCCAAGTATATTTATCTGCACATATTTTAATTTAATGTAGTTATGTTTACTGTTAGGTTTACCACTCTGCTTCCTTGATAATTACTAAAATTCTGGAACCCCAAGGTTCTATCTGTCTCCAAATAACGACTTCAGTGCTAACATTAAACAGCTACAGATAGGTAATCAAGCTATTTATAGTAGCGCATTAATGTTTGTGACTAACCGTAACGCTAGTGGTCAAAACAAAATCGGTTTTTCTCTACTTTCTTCTTACAAACTTACCTGTAATTAAAAAGTATCATAACAGTATAAGTAACAAAATCAATAACCGGCTAGTAAGAACTGAACTGTTCAAAAAACACGACCTGAGCTGATGTAAGGTCCACAACGTGCAGTAGTTAGCCTCAGAAAAATATGATTGCATTCGATACGTCGATAATATATATCGATGGCCTTGTTAACTATCGACAGAGTGAAACTCCTTTCGATGGTATGGTTGAAAATCGAAGTATCTTTCAGTTTTACCATACGGCAGCTAGGTTGAGTGTAACTTTATTTACGTCATTTGGGTGGGGTCGGCACCCACTGGATTCCCCCCCCCCCCCCCCCACTCTCTCTTACATCAAGGTGTCTTTTTGGCCAGTTTTAATGCGGAAATGAAGACGAAAAATAACTTCTCTTTTTTTGGCGTCGCTCACGATTACTTGCTTTTCACTGGGAAACTGATACGGTGCTCCTTATCTGGTTGCCGAAATAACGAGAAAGAACATTAATGATGTGCACACGATGCGTCGCTACAGAAAGGAGTTGACTGGCATTATGGAAAGTGAGAAAATGAAGAAGAATGAATAACTGTGTACAGCAGTACGGCAACGAGCATGTTTTGGTAAAATAGAACATTGAGTCATAAACATAGAAAATTGCGACGCCGGTGCTGATATCGTTGTATAGGAGGTGATTATTTGAGAATGATAATTCTATTGTCCCTGATATAGTAATCACATTTAAATACTTTTAGGACAGACGAAGGTTCTGCAATATAAACAGCTTTTCCCTAGAACTAGTTGTTACAGTTCAAGAATAAAGTTTACTTTTCTTTCATAGACGTGCTGAATATAGACTCTTGATTAACTCAAATAAGATAGTAAGCAAACCGATAATTGCGCGGTTATTAGGAAACACGCCATTCAATTAAAATAACTGGAAAACATAGCAAGTGTTTACAGCTCAAATTGGTCAAAGACAAATCTACAGCAACACAATAAAAAGCAAGTTCAATAGTTACACGAAGTAATGATACTAAGTGGGACTAGCGCAGAAATAAACATACCCTACTGGCAAATTGAGTTGAACTTAAACACGGTGCGTATAACTTCAAGTCTCATCCGGTTTCACTCCAAAAAAAATGGAAGTTCTGTTGAACTGCTGGTAGGATGTATCAGAATAACCGGACCACTGCAGACTTTTGTTAAGTTTCCACAGAACTATCGTGACTAGAGCACCTCCCAAGGAGGCACGGGTCTTGTCTCAACAGTTCCATCCATCTCAATGTTCCTGAGAGAAGATAACCACTGCCTTCTACACGTTTGGCACCCTCTTGCCAGAAATTCCAAGCATTTACGTCACTGGAGCAATAAAGAGCCGTATTGACGTACATTATAAGCAATCTTAAATGTGGATACGCTGTTACGTGCATGATACGTATCTGAATAAAATATTACACATCATTCTACATTAAGTCGTTTACCGATATATTAAAATTAAACAAAAGCATATTTTAATCTCTCAGTGATCAAATTTGGTTTATGTTCTCTGTGCGTTGATGAACTATTGTAGAAACACATACGACATCTCTTTCGGACCGGAATTGTCCTGTTCTACCTTCTGTGGAAATTATAATTAATTTACCTCAACCAAGGGCGAAACTATGTGAAATAATTAACAATGAATTAAAATAACAAGAACATAAGTATCGGAAAGTAACTGGTGGCAGTGATGCTCTTAAATGTGTGCCAATACATACAACAACGTGTATTGCTGATAGTGTAATTGTTTTGGTCAATAACGTACGTTGATTATAGCGAAGTCTCCAATTAAATTGTATCTCTCATGTTAATCATTTAAGTAATATTACTTATAACACGCCCAGTCAATGCATACCAAGGAGAGACACTAGCTGAAACGTAGCTCTCGTTTAGCCTATCAAAATTTTACTAAATTTCTGATAAAGTAACTTTCCTTGCGCTGTAACATGCCTTTTATATCATCTCCATATTACATCTATAAATACACATGTCAGTCCTCTTCTCATCTTTGAAACGGTGCACCATCGTGCTTCACTGTAACTGCAATAGTTCGCGCGGCATATGCACAATTATGTACAATGTTAGTCATCCCTTTGTGGCCACAGCCAGATAGAAATGACGTCATACACATGTAGCACACGGGTCTCACAGTGCTGTGTGGTCCCACTCATGTCGCTCCACGGGCTACCACGCCCTCTTACAAGACGTCAAAATCATGCCACCTGGCGTCCAAACAACACCGCGTGTAATTCAAACGTTGCGTTCGACCATAATAACTCACTTTAGATCAGCTCATAATACGTTGTGTCACAAGATGAGAAATGTCCTGAAGGCAAACACGTTTCGTGACGATGTGTTACAAGAACTAAATTCGTAGAATGGCATCGTGAAAAAGTCGAGTGTGCCTAAGGATTACAATAATCGTATCAAATCAGCGGATGGGAGCGATTGCAAATTGTATAGCTGCCAAAAGCCCAAGAGCAAACTGAGAAAATAAGAACAGATAAATTTCTCTCAGTTTCTTTAAGCTATACACAATAAAGCATATTTTATAAGTTCTGTGTAGAAAAATGTGGCGGCGAAGAAAGCAGATGGGAATTAATGATTGGTCTCGTGGAACATTTGGCCGTATCCTCTCCACAGGTGCCATCAGTTGGATGCCGACATCGCACACCGAAAGGGAGTCGTCTTGTTTCCAGATTATTTCAAGCAGAACGAAGAAAAGACCCAAAGATAGTGTGGAATAAGGACGAGACCTTGCATTTTGTCTAACTGGTATGCAGAATGTTAAGTTTCTCTGTGTGCAGCATCATCTTCTAAAATGTTTGACTCAGAATACAACCATAACTGTGTGAAAATATAATTCCATTCTTTTCTTTAACCCTGCCAGCAACCCATAAGCACATTGGAAATATATATCTCCCTTGTTCCCAAAACTATTATTTTCATGCTATGAGCTTCTCCGTGTGAATGAATTGTATGCATTGATTTTGCGTACTCTTTTATATTTAATAAACAATGAAATTTATCCTTGGTTCTTGCGCTGAGTAACGACGGGGTCAATGTGACTCCAACTTCGTTGTTAGTTTGTTTTTTGAAAGTGACATGTATGAAAATAGAACGATAAATATGATATTGGACACCTGTTATATGGAACACCTGCAGCGATGAAAGTACCTGGAGAATTACAGTGACAATTTTATTTCCCAATTGTTTTTGCACGAATTGTGACACATTCTTTTATCAGCTGCGGTTGTACACATCCACTACCCTGGCGTCAATACGTACATCACAGGTCTCTTTCGGGCAAATCTATTTTGTCCAAAACATATTACTTTCTCCGATTTAACTGTATCCGATGATATTTGGCTCAGTTTTATATTTACGACACATTAAAATGTATTTAAGGTTTTTTGCGCTGGGATCAGTACGACCCCAGGTTACATTTGTTATGGTTTCTTGGAACTATTATTTATGGAAATAGAGTAGTTACTGTTAAACTGAACAACTATAATGCAAGGTTTTATGTTCATTCATTAAAATACTGCCAATATATTCGTCGTAAATTACTTGGGTTCAGTATTACCCCAGTGGTGCTCACCAAGACAAAAAGATCTTAGTAATCGGCTTCATTTGATCTTGAACCACTTCAGCTTTGGTTTCTAAACAAAAATTAACAAATTTATTAATGAGTGAGCAAGCCACATAGCGCCATTTCAAAAGCCAACGCAGTGGGAAATTGCCCACGGAGGCAGAGAAACGCCCACAGAAACTACTAAATTAGGGATTAACAGATAATTTATGAAACATAATGTTCTTGTTTTCATATGGCCGCCGGTCACTGTCGTCGAGCGGTTCTGGCGCTGCAGTCCCGAACCACGCATCTGCTACGGTCGCAGGTTCGAATCCTGCCTCGGGCATGGATGTGTGTGATGTCCTTAGGTTACTTGGGTTTAAGTAGTTCTACGTCTAGGGGACTGATGACCAAAGTAGTTCAGTCCCATAGTGCTTAGAGCCAATTTTGTATATGGCCATTGTTGTCCGAAGATGCGAAGAGCACAAACATCTAGGAATGTAACGCTATAAAAAGAATCCTTAAGCAATGCAGAATACTTTATTCATGAACTGAAATGAGAACAGCAAAAAATATTTTTTTCATATGTCCCTGCTTTGGAATTGTGCACCGGAGTTTAACAAGTACATTATCTATGCTTAAATACCCCAATTCTGTACGTAAATAAAACCAAACACGCAACATTGACAAGAGGCCCCATTAGAGCTTTTCTATCTTATGCTAAAAACCGAAGCATTTGGGCCAAGCGATCAGTAAAAACCGTGCCGCTGAAGACATGCTTACAGCCTTAGTCACCGATAAAACGAAAAAAGGACTTGGGAGTTACGACACGAGCGATAGGCTGTCCTCGATCTCTGACAGTCGTAAAATGTCACATTAGCAGTGAAGTGAGCAGCGCGCCCCTACGGCTCAGCTGGAGCCGCTCCAAGAGCGGCGACCGGCTCGGCTCGCCTCGGCCTCCTCCGATCGAAGGCACATCCCCTCCCACCCTCCCCCACCCCCCCCTCTCCACACCGGCCTGCTCTCCTCTGCTCTGCTCCGGTCTCAAACAGGCCCCCTGTCCCTTCTGCAGTCGTCTCGCCTTAGCGAACTGCACTGTATATCCTATTGACTTCTCGTGCAACATCTTATTTGGTCCTATACATCAGGCCATAGCTGTGACCGAATTCTCAGTTTGCAGTGGAGTGTGGGCTGGTCTGAAACTTTATAGTAGATAACAACCATGTGGTGCATCAGAACTCTGGCATGTTCCTATGACCTTCCAAAATTGTTGGTCCCGTAAGGTATACAGGAGAAATTCTGTGGTATTAGGAAGGAAACAGAAACTACTGGCAGATATAAAACTTGATGATTCCAGGCATGTTGCCTCGCGATGGTGGGGTGTCAAACTGTCAGGAGATTGGCAGGGATAGAGCTCGTGAGTTGTGTTCGGATAGCTCAATCGGTCGAGCAGTTGGCACCGAAGCAAAGTCAATAGATCTTGACCTGGTCCAGAAAAAAAAATACTGGACTCACATCAAGGAGGACGACGATGCAAACCCGCGTCCGGCCATCCTGATTTAGGTTCTTCGTGATTTTTCTAAACTGCTTCAGGTGAATGCCGGGATGGCTCCTAGGGAAGGGCACGCCTGGCTTCCTTCCTCATCCACTCCTAATCTAGTAGGACCGATGACGTCCCTGTTTAGCCCCCTGTCCCAAATTAAGCAACCTACAAACAAACTACAAACCTTCCAAGGAGTTTCAGATCAGCGCATACTCTGATGCAGAGTCAATATTCATTTTGGTACGAGTTCCCTCGTCTGTTAAACTTTCTACATTGTTGTGTTTATGGAGTGCTAGTCCCTCAAGGTATGCAGGACATCCTCTGTGTTTTAAGGTAGAAGAGGTATTGGTCGAAGTATAGCTTTGAGGGCGCTTCTTGGGTCGTAATTGGATATCCTACTTTGTGGAACACTTTCCCATATAAGGCAAAGTCCTAGAATCTAGTCTTATTCCGGCACATAGTTTCCATCTGACAGATGGTTACAGGAATGTGATCCATGAAGGCAATATACAAACTCTTAGCCATTTATTTATTCGTGTCAGAAGCATTTACGATGTATAAAATAATGTACAATATTTGTATGTTGTGTGTATATATATTTACAAGACAATTATTTACACTTTTGCCGCCCAGAAGTTATCGACATCTATTGCATCTGGCGTTGCATGCAGCAGGTCTCCTGTTGTGCATGCTGCTGTACACTGGGTACACTGCAGCAGGTGGAAGGTCGTCTGCGTTGCTCCACACTCACAGAGTGAGGGCTCATCTAGGAAACCCCATTTAGACAGATTTCTCTTACATTTCGTGACACCCCAGCCATTGAAATTATAGCACCAAAGAGTATGGCCAGTATGTAGATGTTACTTTTTATGGTTCAAATGGCTCTGAGCACTATGTGACTTAACTTCTGAGGTCATCAGTCGCCTAGAACTTAGAACTAATTAATCCTAACTAACCTAAGGACATCACACACATCCATGCCCGAGGCAGGATGCGAACCTGCGACCGTAGCGGTCACACGGCTCCAGACTGTAGCGCCTAGAACCCCGTTACTTTTTATGTGTACGGTTTGTAGTAGGAAGAATACATGCTTAGTTTTTTGGCACATTGGGTCTGACCGCGCTGGGCATTGAGTCGACCCGAAGTTGGATGCCAGATGCTGCTTCAAGGAAAGATCTGTCGAGAAGGCGTCCGAGTCTCTCGGCAATTAACGACCAGGTTAATATGGGGCTTGTCCACCCTTCGCCTTTATCTACCCTAAGTTGGGGACACTTTCAATGAGGTGTCTGAATGCGTGTGGAGAAATGGGAGCCCTTTCTTCATGAAGAAAAAGAGGTGGTAGTGATCTCTGGAGCTGGGGTCTGTAGCGAAATCGACGTCCTAAATCATTCCATTAGTCTTTCACTGGGTTCAGTTCGCGGCTGAGGGCAGGCCAGTCCATTTCAGGGACGTTATTGTCCACTAACAACTGCCTCGCAGATAGCGTTGTATGGCAGGGTGCATATTAATGGTGATACAACTATTGTCTTCGAACTGTTCCTCTACTGCACATAGTACACACGGCTGTAAAATGTGGTAATATTTTTCGGAATTTAGCACTTTCATAAGCGCCATAAGGCTTCTACGCCCTGACCACCAGAAGCAACACAAACTAGTGGGAACTTCACTGTTCGCTTTATACATGTTGGCAGGGAACGTTCCCCAGGCACTCGCCAGACCGAAACCTTTCCAACGTATTGCCACGGAGTATAGCGTGATTCATCAATCCAACTAGCGTCAGCCTTCGTGCATAGGTGTTGCTCCGTAAACCCCCTCAAGTGCCTGTTAGAACTGATTACAGAAAAGTGTGACCTACCAGGAGCTTCTCGACCATCACACCCAGTTGCTTTTTATTAGCCACTCAGAGTCATTTGGAAGGTGCATAGCGTTTTGCAATGAGGAACAAGGGCACGCACTTGAGGACCTCACATACACCAATATTCCGCCACCAGAACATGCATCTGCACACAGCCAGGTAATATTATGGTTCAAATGGCTCTGAGCACTATGGGACTTAATATCTGAGGTCATCAGTCCCCTAGAACTTACAACTACTTAAACCTAACTAACCTAAGGTTATCACCCACTTCATTGCCCAAGGAAGGATTCTGACCTGCGACCGTAGCGGTCCCGCGGTTCCAGACTGTAGTGCCTAGAACCGTTCGGTCACACCAGCCGGCCGGTAATATTATGTACACCTAATATTCTGAAGATAACTAATTCCTAAACTAAATGGTAGAAATGTGGTATAAATTGATTTGTACACATCTGGTTTAAATACAGTTTAAATACATCATCTAAATGATAAACTAATATTCTATTTAAAACATTTTATCTCGTTGCTGTAACTCTCCAGGAATAATTCAGTAAACTATGTTCACAAAATCACAGAACGTGTAACGTTTTTTATGAGCCCTTGTCTCAATAAATAATCCTCTCGCCTGTTTTTGTAAGTTAGAGAGGGATACACTTTGTCTGAAACACCCTATATAAAGCTTGCCAGGGAGAGGCGGATAACAATGTAGTCATCGTAATGCAGAAACGGAAAGACTTATCTAACATCCGCAAGAACATGCTGATTGGCTTTCGGGCTACTGGTGTAAGCATTTCGCCAGTGACTAAGTCAGTAAACTGTTCGCGTTGACATATACCGTACGTGGCAAAATGGCGACATCCAAATACCGGAGCCGGCCATAGATGACAGGGGTGAACGGCTGTTGTGGAGATGTGTTTTGGCCAAAAGACGTGCAACTGTTGGGCAACTGCCGTGCCGTTCCCTGGGTCATCTCGTCATTCTGAAAGACACGATGCATCAACACAAGTTTGCATCTATCCTAGAGGGCCATGTTCACCCCTACAAAGAATTTGTTTATCCTCCGTGCAGTGTCATCTCTCATCAGGACAGTGCAACGTGTTACACACCACGCTATGTACGTGAGTGGTTCGAAGAGCACCAGCATGAGTTTACTGTAATCCTCTGGCTCCAAACATCCCAGATTCAGACCTAATGGAGACTCTATTCGGCTGTCGTGCTTGCTGACAGTACCTTCATGCACCTTGTCTGACGTCCAAACATATTGAATAGTTCCAGAATGAGATTTTTCACTCGGCAGCTGAGTGCGCGTTGATATGAAACTTCCGGACAGATTAAAACTGTGTGCTGGATTGAAGACTTTAACACGGGTCCCGTGTTCGAGTCTCGATCCGGCACATTTTTAATCTTTCAGGAAGTTTCATACTGAATAGTTTTATTAGAAGCATGGTCCTTCCTCAAGTCATCCGTACTTGAATACGGGATACCCACTATCTATAATGTTTTCTGACAAATGCAGAAATTTGTAGTTTCAGGGACAAGGGTGTGTTCCCTCTAATTTGTACCAAAGCCAAAAGAAGTCTTAATGATCATCTCCCCGCAGCGGCTGCCTATGATAGAGTCCCCGCTGAGGCGGTCTTCCCAGCCACTTGTTTAAACAGGACAAGTCACTTCTGTCGCAGTTAAGTTGCTGGCAAATTTGTTAGGTACTAAACCTGTGGGAATGCGGTAGACTGACGATGCGTGTGCACCTGCGAAATACTTCCACCCACTGCATGCTTTTTTCTCGTTTGCTGGAAGAATTGACAAAAATAATTTTTAAAAAAATGTGGTTGCTAAAGAGAAAATATTCGACAAGAGGACCTACCTGCAGGTTGTGCCTGATATTCAACCCTGTCACTAAACCATATTACAACGCATTGTGTTTTTCTTGCTAGCAAGAGGGACTTTCTCGGGTCTCTTTACACCATTCCATCATTTCGAAAATGTTTATACATTCGTTAACCTCGGTATTTTCATCAAAACTTTTACTGCCAAAGAGTGTGAAGGGTGCACTCAGCTGTCAATAATAGGGAACAGTATTGAGATTAAAAATTAAAAAGGTATTTAGTTCATATTCTTGTATCTTATATTTAAATTGTTTAAAGAATTTACAAACAAGCAAACATGACAAAAACAGATTAACAACGTGGTTCTTCTCAGGGTGCGCACAACAAGCTCATTAAGTTCAAACAAGACATCGTTTCCACCAGACTGTTTGATTGGAATAAGCACTCTACTTAGTACTACTGGCCAGTTCCCAGCCACACACAATTTTCTTGGGAGCAAATGGCTGCGGACTAGTAAACACATCGGCAGTCACGTGCCAGATACATTTACACATACCATCGTCATAAAACGGTGTGTATGCATGATCTGTAGCAGTTCATTCTGACGTTGTGCCTGTTGATAACCACACCCTGCTAAATATAAATAGATTGCGACTTTTGAGGTACACTTACTAGAAGAAAACAAGTTAAACCTCTAAAAAGACCAGTAGTAATTTCCAAGTAAGCAAACGGCCAGGTGGAAACTAAGCTTATCTATAAACTTTCCCGTCCGTTTCGACCTGCTAAGAACCACACGAAACTGTCAGATTTTTCTCATATTTTTTTGTTTCCTTTCAATATATTTTTCTTTTTTTCAACATACATCCTTCTTTCTCCACGTCACACGGTGTATGCGTGGTCTATAGCTGTTTATTCTTAGGTCGTGCCCTTTGGCGACCATACCATAGGTAACTATGCACCTAATGTGACTCTTGTTATATACTGATTAGTAGTATGTGTCCAGATCTTTCGAAATTTAATACTTCCTTCTGAAAATACCCCTTTGCGCAATAAATTACGTTTTCATGTTCTACGTCTCGATATGTTTCTTAACTGACAGGACCCATCAGACTGTCACTTCTTCCAGAGATAACAGAAGTTTTGTTTGGCCAGCCTACTGTCATCCGTCCATCATGTTAAAAATGTAAAAAAATAGGAAGAAAGAAAGAAAGAAAGAAAAGAAATAAACACATATCAGAATTTCTATGTTACTCAGGTACTTTTTCTACATTTTAATATATGATTTCATCACTTTTTTCTTAATTTACAGGGTTCTCTGCTTCACAGTGTACCTTAAATGCACCATATGATTCTTCTTTCTATAACATCCAATTGGTCAAAATATATGTCACAGCTAATAGGGGTTCGCTAACATACAGGCATTCCGGGTTAACTATCGTGCTGTAAATAGTGGTGAGGTGTTCCTCTAGCTCATGCCGTATTTTGAATCCTTTTAATAACAATTATATATTATATAACAGTAATTGTTTCCATTTTAATAATAATTATTCAACGATTTTAACAACCGCCACCATTACCACCACCACAGCGAATAAAAGCGGTATTGACGGAAGCACCCGACTGATTGATCGACAGACTTAAAAAAAGAAACTGAAGAAAAAACTGTCTGCACAACGCTGAGTAAGCAGAACTGCCCTGAAATACTACAGGCAAAAGACGTAAAAAGACTACGAAGACGCGTTAACGACCACTTTCCACTCTGCTGCGGAATGGGAAGCGCAAAATATGCAACCAGCACGGTACCGACGACTCGCTCCGAGCGCAGGGACATTGCTAACGATTTTGTGCGTACTCCCGTGAGTGCAGCAGCGCAGAAAACGATTTCGTGAAGAGTGTCGAAAATTCAGGCGGTGTACGGAGCCAAGTGGCAGCGGGAGAGGGGCCGGGGGGAGGGGGGGGGCACGGCCTGCGCCAGGCCAGCGCGTGCCGGGGTGGGCGATTTACGAGAACAAGCGGTCCCCTAATTGCTGCCGACGCAGCAGGTGTTTGCGCCTAATGAAACGGAAGATTGCCGCCCAAAAGTCTGCCTTCCCGCGCCCGATATCTCAGGCTCTGCACCAGCTCGGTGTTTCCGGCGGAAAGCAGAGATTGTGAACGGAGCAAATGTCTGATGCATAGACAACTGTGTGGTGTCATACGTCTTAGGTTTTAGCTTTTACTGTTAAACATTAGGAAACATCGCCGAATGATAAAACACCTGAAGACCGTCAATCAAAGCGTACACCAATTACAGTTGAATATTTTACTAGTACTTAGCGGTAGTCTATTGAGCGGCGACAGTTGGCCTTTCCAGATGAATAAGGTGGACACTGCAGCGACATGAAACTCTGAATGCAAACATCACGCTGCAACCGTTGGAACTACCCAGGCTGGAGGTGGCAGCGTATGCGCTGGGGAATGTTTTCTTGGCATTTCCTGGGTGATGCTGGCAGTCTGGAAGGTACAATGGATCGACACATGTATGTATCTATCCTTCGGGACATGTCCATATCTTTATACAGCTTGTTTTTTCCTCGTCACGATGGCATCTACTAGCAGGACAGTTCAACGTGTCACACAGCTCGCAGTGTGCGTGCTTGGTTCGAACAGGATGAGTTTATCGTACTCCCCTGGCCACCAATTTCCCCCAATTTATACCCAACCGAGAATCTGTGGGATCACATCGATCTGGCTTTTCGCACCATGGATCCTCAACCGAGAAACCTAGCCCAGCAAGCCACGGCACTGGGGCCAGCATGGCTTCACATCCCTGTCGATAAATTTCAGAACAGCACTGACTCTATTTCTACACGTCTCTCAGCTGTGCGCTCTACAAAAGGTGATTATTCAGGGTTTTGAGGAGTGGTCACATTAATCCCACTGTCACTAGACAGCGTAAATACATCACCGGGAAATTGGCTTGTACCAGATATCAGACTGAAATGGAGTGTACTATACCCTCGGACATTCTAATTATTAGTATATCAGCGCAACTGTCGGTAGAAGTAACTCCATCTGCATTGTGTGTAAAAATGATTACATAGCGGGATTTTAATATAAAAAAATCGCTCTCAGCCCTATGGGACTTAACTTCTGAGGTCATCAGTCCCATAGAACTTAGAACTACTTAAACCTAACCAACCTAAGGACATAACACACATCCATGCCCGAGACAAGATTCGAACCTGCGACCGTAGAGGTCGCGCGGTTCCAGACTGTAGCGCCTAGAACCGCTCGGCCACTCCGGCCGGCTTTTAATATCACATTCAGCGTTGGTTGTGACCTGCGGGTAGCTCTTCTTCAGCCTCATCTAACAAGGTTGTGTCTGGATTCGACATCGTCATAACCATGTCTTATATGTACTGTTGTTTCTCGTTCTGCGATATTGCCGTTCGCAGCATACGAACATTCTTTCAGGAGGACGATACTCAGCGCCATGCAGCATCTCAAAGGCCACAAGCGACTAGCGCTGGAGAGGACAGTATTATTGTTCCCTCTGTAGTGTACGGTTGTTCGGCCACATCACGTACCTTGAGTCATATAATGGGCATTTCTACAAGTGTACTACCAAGCAGTGTGTTTACATCCAGAGCACCTCAGAAAGACAGCAAGGAATTCTTACTACGGTTCCACTGGAGTGCTAGGAAAGAGAGGCACTCCGACAGTGGTCCGGCCAACGACACATTAGCTTCACGTTCTTCAAAGAGCATCACAAGGGATGAATTTACCGGACAGATGAGGACGAACGTTGCCAGATTTCATTAATATCACCATATAGGCTCAACACCTGTTGTGATGTTAAGGGGTAACATTCGGTACAGAGCAGAAAAACGTTTGGTTTTTATCGAAGCCATCTGAATCTGTAAAGGTCAGTGACTGTGCCGTATCTTCGAGGTGTCTGTGACTTTATCTGCCAACACGATAACGGGAGATCACATGTTGGCCATGCTTTGCCATTCTATCTCCATAGACAGGGCGTTCAGCTAGTGGCCTGATCATCATGTTTTCTATTGCTGTCAGCCACTGAGAGCAGGAGACTTTGGTTTTACCTTAGGCCAGCAACTACAACTAATGGCCTGAAGCAGCATAAAATAACGTAACAGTATCTGCCACCATAGCTCAGTGCACCTGGATGCCATAGATGACTGCTCTGTGTGCTACATTACACATTCAGTACACCTCCAAACCATATCACATTTTATCATGTATTTTTTATGAACAATAAACAAAATTTTGTTATGTGGCGCTACCCTGCCTTCGAGCAACACCTTTGAACAAGATAATGTCAGACATCATTCTTCTGTGCTGTGCGGAAGACATTGGACTGATAACCTGGCAGAACGTTCTCCAGACGCCGCATCCAATAGAAAACTTTTCCTGCTGGTTGCCCAGACACTGGCGCGCCAACTATCAGCAGCCAATCTCTTTGAAGTTTGTTGATCAGTAAGCTGGCAACAAAACAAACAGCCTCCGGTCAAGCATTATTTCCCTCTTTATTTTTGTGTCACAGATAGAGAAGGTTTACGAGTAATGACCCATGTGGAATCAGGGCCGTTTATAGTAAGGAATAGTGAACTTGTAGTTAAGCAGATTGAACTCCAATTAGGAATGCTGGAGGTAAGTTTTACCAACAAGGAAACAGCGGGTGGAAATTTTCGCTGTGGCCGACCGCTTCTATGCTCTTCGGTCCGGAACCATGCTGTTGCTACGGCCACAGGTTCGAATCCTGCCTCGGACATGGATGTGTGTGATTTCCTAAGGTTAGGTTTAAATAGTTCTAAGCCTAGGGGACTGATGACCTCAGATGTTAGGTCCCTTAGTGATTAGAGCGATTTTTGAAGTCATATTTGATTTACACACATCAAAAAAAGTTTTCCATCACTTCGGTTCCGAGAGTTCCGGAACCTGTACAGAAATTTGGAACAGAGATCACCAAAATCATCATTTCCGCCCTTTTTATTCCTCATGAAAACCACACATTGCATGCAGTACCTCCAAACAAGGAGATCTTCAGTAGTAATGGTCCAGATTGCTGTACACACCGGTACCTCTGTAATACTCACTAGCACGTCTCCTTGCATTGATGCATGCCTGTATTGGTCGTAGCATACTACCCACAAGTTCATCAAGGAAATGTTGGTCCATGTTGTCCCACACCTCAAAGGCGATTCGGCGTAGATCCCTCAGAGTGGTTGGTGAGTTATGCCGTCCATACACAGCCCTTTTCAATCTATCCCAGGCATGTTCGAGAGTGTTCATGTCTAGAGAACGTGATGGCCATGCTAGTCGAGGGATGTCGTTATCCTGAAGGAACTCATTCACAAGATGTGCACGATGGGGGCGCGAATTGTCGTTCATGAAAACGAATGCCTCTCCTATACACAGCCCATATGTTTGCACTATCGGTCGGAGGATGGCATTCACGTATCGTACAGCCGTTACGGCGCCATCCATGACCACCGGTTGGTCCTACTTAGTAACACCCCAGAACAGCAGGGAACCTCTACCTTGCTGCACTCGCTGGACAGTGCATCTAAGGTGTTCAGCCTAACTGGTTGCCTCCAAACACGTCTCACACGATTGTCTGGTTGAAGGCATAAGCGACACTCATCGGCGAAGAGAACGTGATGCCAATCCTGAGCGGTCGATTCGCCATGTTGTTGTGCCCATCTCTACCGCTCTGCATGGAGTCGTGGTTACAAAGACGGACCTCGCCATGGACGTCGGGAGAGACGTTGCGTATCATGCAACCTATTGCGCACAGTTTGAGTCGCAACACGGCGTCCTGTGAGTGCACGAAAACAATTATTCAACAGAGTGACGCTGCCGTTAGGGTTCCTCCAAGCCATAATCCATAGGTAGCGACCTCCTCTGCAGTTGTTGTAAACCGTGGGCTGCCTGAGCGAGGCATGTCATCGACAGTTCCTGTATGTCTTTATCTCCTCCATGTCCGAACAACATCGCTTCGGTTCACTGCGTGACGCATGGACAAAGTAACAATGTGAAGGCGATCAAACCACTGTATTGACCCTCTAGGAATTCTTGAACTACAGACAACAAGAGCCGTGTACCTCCTTCCTGGTGGAATGACTGGAACTGATAGGCTGTCGGACTCCCTCAGTCTAATATGCGCTGCTCATGCATGGTTTTTTGCGTCTTTGGGCGGATTTGGTGACATCTCCGAACAGTCAAAGGGACTGTATCTGTGATACAATATCCACAATCTACGTTTGCCTTCATGAGTTCTGGGAACCGGGATGATGGTAAACTTTTTTTGATATGTGTAATTCTGGGACAATATGTTCCAGAAAGGTAATGCATGCGAAAGTGAATATACAGAGCAACGTGGCTAGCTTCAGTCGATTAGGCTCTGAGTTTATATATATATATATATCACCCACAACTCCAAGGAGCAGAAAGGTCTGTTTCAGCCTTGGCCCATTAGAGATAGGCACCTCGTTTGCAATGAAGTGTCCCAGTCCGTTGGGAGTAGAGAGTGGGAATCCCGAGTGCGATATAGAGGGGGGGGGGGTCGAATTTCAGTCCATGATGACCAAGGGAAACATCCAGAAAATCTTCGTCGGAACAAAAGTATTGGGGCTATTGTAATTCATTTTTGGATCAATGTTGTCGGTCGTCCGTGACAAAAATTTTAATTTATTGGAAGTGTTTGTTACGACTTTGTGTTGCGAGATTGTGCGTGTGTGTCAGTGTGGCTATTATCAAACAGCACAATGTACACTGAGGTGATAAAGTTATAGGATACCATTTTATATCGTGTAGGACCTCCCTTTTCCCAGTGGAGTGCTGCAACTGGACTTTCATGCACCTAACAAGTGGTTGACTTTTTTGATAACTTGGGACATGGCTTCGTGGGGTCAACCCCATACTCGAACCCTACCATCAGATCTTACCAACTGAGAAGGGGACTCATATGACCACTCCATGATTTTCCTGTCTTCAACGGTCCAACCGATATGATCAAGCTCGCAGAAAAGGCGCTGCTTGCGATGTCATGCTGTTTTGAAGCACTGACAACTCTACGCAAACACCGCTGTTCTCGTTCGTTAAGTGAAGGACATCGGCCGCTGCATTGTCTGTATTGAGAGGTAGTGCCTGATATTTGGTATCGCTCACGACACTGTAGATCTCAGAATTGAATTCCGTAACAATTTAAGAAATGGAATTTCCATTGCGTCTGTCACCAACTACCATTCCACGTTCACAGTGGTGGTGGTGGTTAGTGTTTAACGTCCCGTCGACAACAAGGTCGTTAGAGACGGAGCGCAAGCTCTACTTAGGGAAGGAAATCGGCCGTGCCCTTTCAAAGGAACCATCCCGGCATTTGCCTGAAGCGATTTAGGGAAATCACGGAAAACCTAAATCAGGATGGCTGGAGAAGGGATTGAACCGTCGTCCTCCCGAATGCGAGTCCACGTTCACAGTCTGTCAACTCCAGTAGTGCGGCTATGATCACGTTAGAAGTCTTTTGACATGAACCGCCTAAGTGCAAATGGCAGCTCCGCTATTGTACAGCCATTTTATGGCGTCTGTTACGCGATTCATCGCAATCTGTACATGTGTATATCGCTATCCTTTGACTTGTCACTCCGGTCTAAAGTGTTTTTCTAATGTTTCAAATAGCTCTGAGCACTATGGGCCTTAACTTCTGAGGTCATCAGTTCCCTAGAACTAAGAACTACTTAAATCTAACTAACCTAAGGACATTACACACATCCATGCCCGAGGCAGGATTCGGACCTGCAACCGTAGCGGTCGCACGGCTCGAGACTGTAGCGCCTAGAACCGCTTGGCCACTCCGGCCGGCCCATTTTTCTAATCATTGATCTTCGATTCACATGCAAGTTGTTCCATGCCCTAATACAGGGCCACATACACATACAGTGTAGCGTAGAGTGTAATCAAGCAAAATAATGCGGAGATTCACTGCAATGTTTGCACGTAACGCTAGGAAATCAATTCATAAATCTGTAATTATTTGCACTGTGAAATTATTCACTATCTGTATTGTAGTTAAAGTATGTGACCGTTTAGTTTTGGAGTTTGCTAGTTGTTGCAAAGGAGTATGCTGGAGGCATGTTTTAGAATTACGGTAGTTCAGTGTCAGCAAACAGCAGGCTGCTGAGCCATGTGTGTCCACAGTTATCGGCGGTAATACAGATACAGTGACGGTGCGCTCGTCACCTTAAACCATCCTCCAGTCAAAAGCGATGACATTGAAAGACGTGAGGCGACCGGTCAGGATCATCGCATGGGTGAAAATGTGAAACTACTACAATTTTTCTGGGTTCCTATGGAATTACTTCCTTTAACTTTGCACTGATTGCAAATTTCGGCCTTTGTACGAAATTTTCTCGATTCGTCTTTCCAAGGACGTTTAAAAGGAGAATTCCATTTTCCATCCAGGTTTTTATAAATTAGCTGTCATATTAACACACGATCAGCCAATTTAGGATGTTTGCCATTTCCATCAGAGTATTTCGCAAATTTAAACGTAACCTTCATTTGGCCTACACAAGTATATATCTGCGACTTTCACGTACAACCGCTGTCATAGTCAACATAAATGTGAATTACGCTACAGGTTCGTCGACGCTTTAAAATAACACTACTGTCGCAGAGTCGTACGTACGTAATCGCACAGAACATTGCCTAAATGGCTCTGAGCACTATGGGACTCAACGTCTGAGGTCATCAGTCCCCTGGAACTTAGAACTACTTAAACCTAAGGATATCACACACATCCACGCGCGAGGCAGGATTGGAACCTGTGATCGTAGAGGTCTCGCAGTTCCAGACTGAAGCGCCTAGAACCGCATGGCCACTCCGGCCGGCGAACATTTTCTACCCAGTTTGCTTCAATAATGTCCAGTATACGGTAAACAGCTGTTCGAAGATATATAGAACAAAAACGACCATTGTTGCAGATTGCGCCTATCGATGTGTGACAAGGACGTGGTGTCTCAATAATATACGTCTTTTTTCGCGGTGTTTGAAATTAGTCTCTTGTTTTTAATTCCACCTCGCACGCCAAACTACGTCCATGTTTCCTACATCATTCTACAAAATGGAATCAAAACTGGAAAAATTTCATTTTCAAGCACTGAAATGAGATATTCTAGAAGTTTCACGAGGTTATAAGTTGTTGTAATAACTCTGTTGGTTCGTACAGCAAATTGTTCGGTCCCTTACCTTTTTTTTAGGGATGTGTGTACATTTCTATTAGCTATAATGTATCCAAAACTCCGCTACGGTCCCTGGCTCTAATCCTGCCTCGGGTATGGCTGTGTGTGATGTCCTTAGGTTAGTTAGGTTTAAGTGGTTCTAAGTTCTAGGGTACTGATGACCGCAGCAGTTAAGTCTCATAGTGCTCAGAGCCATTTGAACCACACCATTTTATGTCCCATCTGACCCATATAAAATTTCTGGCATCCTTCAGTGTTAATTTTATGTGTCTCATACCTTGGCAAGAGATCCGGTTTGTTATTTGTGGTGCCTCAACCTAGCCAGTGTATGTTCATTATGGAAGCTTTTATACATTAAAAAAAAAAACACGCTTTTCTTGCAGATAGAGGAATATTTGGTTTTCCTCACTACTTCATCCACTTTAGCCAGACAAATTTCAATGTCAGTTGTCGCTCTACGTTTCTTTATATTATGTGCGTACATTTTACCTGTTACTTGTTTTAGATACATTTTTTGTGTACTGTGCACACCAAAATTCTCAATTGTTTATGTAGCTCTATAAAGGAATGATAAGAGCTTGCTACAACATAGAGTGAAAAAATGCATTTTTGTGCATATTTGGATCACATGATTTATTTATTACGGATTACGACAGCCAATGTGGTATTTTTGCGAGAGATCCCAAATTTATGCTGTTGATTAACATCCGTACTTTTAAGAACTAGGGTTCTCATATTTTCCTGGGCCTTATTTCTCGTTGAAATACCGGATTAGGCATTCAGTAATATATATGGGTTACCCTAAAGAGGTTGTGTATGCTATAACTGCCCGCAGCGACACGTGATTTGTACCGAATAAAGGACGTAGTACTTAACGTTACTGAGTGTCGCTTTGTGGAAGGTGGCGGTGTAGGAATTTATCACAGTTTTCGTGCAGAAACCAGCTGGAATATTGGTCTGCTGGGAACCAATCACCCGTATAAATAATGAATTTCTAACTCTGACAATCAAATTAAAGCTGCAATTAATCGGCCCTGCAGATAAAGTGGTAGGATTTCATTAGTTTACAACAGTACAAACTTTTTTTTGTTCGTAAAATCAACTATAGCGATAAACTGAAGTTTAACGCACTCGCGAAGCTGAAATGACTCTGAGCACTGAGGGACTTAACACCTGAGGTCATCAGTCCCCTATAACTTAAAATTACTTAAACCTAAGGACATCGCACACATCCAAGCCCGAAGCAGGATTCGAGTCTGCGACCATAGCAGTCGCGCGGTTCCGGACTGAAGCGCCTAGAAACGCACGGCTACCGCGGCCATCGGAGCTGAAATATGGACCTATTTTAAAAGGTTTTTCTTTTAGTTTAGGCTTTATTCTGTTCCAATTTTACGATTTCTCCTCGCATAGATTATTTCTACAATGATAACTTACTTTGTGCGTGCCAAGTTTCGTAGCTGTAATTCCTTCTTCACGAAATCAAATGATACCAGAAGGACACGTAAAGAACGTTATTTATTTATTTTTCTGCCATTGGTCCTGTAACTGGTCTGATGTGGTCCGTCACCATTTCCTACTGTAAGACGTTTCTGCCATTGTAAATAACCCACCTGTACTGTACTGGGACACAGATGAAAGAGAACGTTGCACGGATAGTGAATAAGATCCTTTATCAGTTGTTCGCTGCACATTAGCAAGCTGTTGAGTATTTAGAGAATGAGATTTGATATTTGTGTATATGACAGAAATTACCTGAAATAGGTACTTTATTACGAAGATGGAAACTTGTTTGTAAAAGTAGCTTATTGATTCTACTGATCGAGAGAATTTTTATTTCAAGGCATTTTTCAAGGTAACCATGCATGTGCAAGAATGAAATATTTGTTTGTCAGAGTAATTAATTCAAGTAAATCTTTGTCCCTCATATAATAAAAATCATGATTAGTGTTAATTTTATCTCTCTGTTTTCATTAGCTCGCAAGTAATGCAACTGATTGGAATGGAATTCTTGTACTGATAGAGTTTCGCAATTGTCAGCGTGTTCGGACGTCGTATAGTCAGTAATTAGAGTTTAGGTTTCAAAGAACGACTTTGTTTAAAGTAAAACCCTCCTCTATCATTCTTAGTATAGTTCTGAATATTTTGCCATGTGTGTTGTGCACCTTAGCCACACGAAGCCGCAGACTGTTTCTGACAAGTGAAAGACTAATTTTGTCGTGAGTAGATTATTTTTCTATAGCCGATTAGAATTCTCTTTCGATAGCATATGTACGCAGGACACAAAACAGCATACTGAGCATTAGATAAGCGACTTTTATGTCAGGACAGATTTCAATTCGCCTGGTTGTGAGAAAACAGTACACAATCCAAATTTTTACTTATTTTGTTTATTAAGTAGATTAATTTACACTGTGTGTAATAGTAGACAATTATTTTCTAACTAGCTGAGGAGCATTTTCATTCGTTGACATTTCAAACTTTGCACTTCATGTTACGCGACTTTCATAACGTACTTGATTACTGAGATTCAGTTAAGTAGTTTTCACTAAGTACACTATTAGTTGCTTTTGGGACATAATTAATTTTCATTATTCCAAATTCAGTATATCGTTAACATTAAAGTTTAATTTCATGACACTGTTCATATGTGCACCACAAGCGCAGACAAAAAACACACGTTACACGAGAGAAAGTTTCTGAGAAAAAAAATTATCGTTTTAATTTGTAGATAAAATTTCAGAGTAACACTTCCACCCAGTGTCCTCATTTTTGTTGGTGTAATAGTGTGTACCCCCTACGGCTTCGTCTAGTAACATGGAAGTTAACCCACGTGTTCATCCATGTGTCCTGCCTGGTCCTCGCACGTTGGTCCTCGTTATCGTTTGTATTTTCCGTATGTTCCTTTTCTCGCCGAATTTGTGGAGAACTTCTTAATTTCTTATTTTATTGGTACTCACAATTTTCAATGCTAGCACCACAAATCAAACGCTTCGAGTACTTTGGTTTATGATCTGACACACAAAAAACGTTTACTTTTTGGTACAAGCAGAGTCATACGGAATCTTCTTCGCTGTGATTACACAAAGAATAGCGTACCTTTGAAAAAGCGTGTATTTTATAGAGAGATGTCGAATTAACATTCCAAACAATAGTTTGAATACGATTCCGTTTGACAATCCCACATGTAAAATGTGTCGCTTCGGTGCTATTAACAGTATTATCCCGGGATGTGAATAATTGTCGGAATCGCCATTTCACATCAAAGGATTCCCTTGCGATTAATTTATATTTCATTTCAGACATACATAATCACAACCTGGTTTGGAAGAGCACAGAAACGCATTTAAAGTACGTTTTAATTTTTCTATAAATTATTTACCGTGTAAAAAACCTTCAATTAGTACTGAGAAACTTAATTATCAGTCTGTTTAAAAACATGCAACATATAAAGTTCGTTCTCAGTGATTTTTTTCTGAGGGCAGCCTGGTTTTATAGAACTTCGTTGTCGGTATTCCCTTTGTTTACGATCTTCATGCAGCAGCAGAAATTTGGAGGCTAAAGTGTGGCCACACATTTACTTCTTCAGTGTTGGTTGTAACAGCATCTGTGGTATGAGAGTAGCATCTTTGATTAGTAATCAAAACGTCCTCGGTCCCGGGTTCGAATGCTGCCTCTGCTCAATTTTTGATTAATAGTCAGCACTGGCGGCGGTAGACTTCCGGCATAAGAAGTCACCTTCATTCTTCGGGAGGCCTTGTCCAAGAGGGCGGAGTCGACAGTGGTTCAGGACACTCTCTTGTCTTGGGGAGTAGGAAACTGTCCATAAAGGTAGAAGAATCAGCTGCGATCAACCGTATGAGGATGCAGAAAGTAATGGAAACCGCTACATTAACGACACGCAACAAGTATCCATAGCACATGTGGCCAGTAATTAAAAATGTGTCATGATGATCTCTCCAATGACAAAAGATCCCGGGTAGTCCCTCATTCGGATCTCCGGGAGGGGATTGCCAAGGGGGACGTGAACATGAGAAAAAGACTAAGTAATCAACGAAAGGATAGCGTTCTACGAAACGTAGCATGGAATGTCAGACGCTTGAACGTCATAGGGAAATTAGAAGATTTGAAAGGGAAATGCAAAGGCTCAAGCTAGATATAGAAGGGCTGAGTGGTAAGAAGAAAAGAGTATCTGGTTGGATGAGTATAGGGTAACACCAACAGTAGCAGAAACGGTGGAATGGGAGTAGGATTCGTTGTGCATAGGAAGATAGGGCATAGAGTGAGTTATTGTGAAAGGTTCAGTGATAGGGTTATTCTTATCAGAATCGACAGCAAATCAACACCAACAACGACAGTTCAGGTATAGATACCGACGTCGCTAGCTGAAGACGAAGAGACAGAGAAAGTTTATGAGGATATTGAAAGGGTAATTACGTAGTACGAAAGTGGAGATGAAAATCCACTAGTCATGGGGGACTGGAATAACGTTGTAGGGTAAGTAGTAAAAGAAAAGGCTCCAGGCGAATTTGGGATTGGGACAAAGAATGATAGAAGACAAAGACTAATTGACTTCTGTAATAAATTTCAGCTAGTAATAGTGAATACTATGTTCAAGATTCAAGAAAGGAAGAGGGACACTTGGAAAAGGACGGATGATACGGGAAGATTTCAGTTACATTACATCATGGTCAGACAGAGATTCCGACATCAGATACTGGACTGTAAGGCGTACTCAGTAGCATATATAGACTCAGATCACAATATGATGGTGATGAAGACTAGGTTGAAGTTAAAGACATTAGTCAGTAAGAATCAACATCCAAAGAAGTAGGATACGGAAGTACTAAGGCATGGCGAGATACGCTTGAGGTTCTCTAAGGCTATAGATACAGCAATAAGGAAGAGCTCTGTAGGCTTCACAATTTAAGAAGAATGGACATCTTTAAAACGGGCCACCATAGAAGTTGGAAAGAAAAACATAGGTACAAAGAAGATAACTGCGAAGAAATCATGGGTAACAGAAGAAATAGTTGAGTTGATCGACGAAAAGAAGAAGTACAAAAATGTTCCGGGAAACTTAGGAACACAAAAATATAGGTTCGCTAAGGAATGAAATAAATAGGAAGCGCAGGAAAGCTAAGACGAAATGGCTGCATGAAAAATGTGAGCTGACTTGTGCGAGAACTATCGGACAATCAGCTTAACAGCTCATGCATCCAAGTTGATAACAAGAATATGCCGGCACTCGTGCAAACATTCCGAATCTGCTGTAAAGGAGAGAAAATTTTAATTGAAAGTCGCTTCCTGGTATCGGCGAATTAATACGATATTGCAGTGACTGTGTTGTTAAGAAGAACGATGCGTTGTTCCTTTGGTCGTGTATGGATGGCCAATCGGATGGGTCTAGGGAGTAGAGTCATATTTCTCTTTCTGACCGCAATTTTATTTGCGTTTTGCACCACCATGTTCAGGACTTAACTTTCGCTTGAAAGTTCAGCCCTCAGCGTCTCATCTATTTATTATCTAATGTAGTTTCGTAGTCAACCATGGAGGAGACCTCTTTTTACTTCGATTGGAAGTTGAGGGGCATAAATGCAATAGATGATCAAAAAGTTTCTGTCTCAGGGCGTCGAAGCAGCGTATGTACAAGGGTGAGTCAAATGAAAACTTTAAATATTTTTTAAAAATATTATTTATTGTGCGGAAGTGGTACAAAGCTGTATCACATTTCAAGATAATCTCCCCCACGCTCAATGCAAGTCCTCCAGCGCTAACAAAGTGCATAAATTCCTTTAGAAAAAAATTATTTCGGTAGTCCGCGCAACCACTCATGCACCGTGTGGCGTATCTCTTCATCAGAACGGAACTTGTTTCCTCCCAATGCGTCTTTGAGTGGTCCACACGTATGGAAATCACTTGGGGAAAGGTCTGGTGAGAACGGTGGATGAGGAAGAAACTCAAAATGCAGGTCTGTGATAGTCGCAACTGTTGTACGGTCAGTGTGGGGCCTTGCACTGTCATGTTGCAAAAAGGACACCTGCTGACAGAAATCCACGTCTCTTTGATTTGATTGCAGACCGCAGATGATTTTTTTAGGCGATCTGTGTATGATGCACTGGTAACAGTAATCCCTCTAGGCATGCAATGCTCCAAAATGACGCCTTTTTCGTCCCAAAAGGGTCAGCATAACCTTCCCTTTTATGGTTCTGTTCGAAAGTTCTTTGGTTTTGGTGATGGGGAATGCCGTCATTCCTTGCTCGCTCTCTTCGTTTCCGGTTGATGGAAGAGGAGCCAGGTTTCGTCCCCAGGAAGCATCACCTTCTCGTTCAAAGCGCCGAAGAAGTTCTTCACAAGCATCAACATGTGGTTCTCTCATTTCAGGAGTCAACTGCCGTAGCACCCATCTTTCAGACTTTGTGAAACTAGAGTGCACAATGCACAATGTGGTGTGTTGACCCATGACTAATCTGTAAACAGGCTGCAATGTCATTCCGTGTCAGCTGGAGGTTTTCGAACTTCCTACTCCTTTCGTAGACTTGTTGCTGTGACAAACATGCATCACCGTACTGAACCTTCATTCGTCGATGAATTTTAATAGGTTTCACACCTTCACTACCCAAAACCTGAATAACAGAATACTGTTCTTCACTGGTGCAAGTCGCAAGTGGGGCGGCAATTTTTATACTGATACTGCGACGGTATGTGTGCATCTGTACTATGATGCCACCTACAGGCCATTCTGCACGCTGTTTGTAGCGCGCTTACCAACGTACAGGATAAGGGCGCGAAATTTCAATTTCTTATTACAAATTTAAGGCTTTCATTTGACTCACCCTCGTAAAACATAGCATGAATCTGACGCGGGTATATAAGCATCGCCATGTAGGCAAGGGATTAGTGTGGTATTCGTGTCATCCGAATTACGTACGAGGGGACACTCGACCACCTGCTCTATACCACGGATCTCTCCGATGCAACTGTAATGCCTTCGGTCTCTTGAAAAGTGTCTTGAAAGATCGACCATTACTGTCGGAAGAGGTTGTGCAGCAGGCAGTTATGGACTTCTCCACTCAGCAGGAGACGGTCTTTTACCAAACGAACATCTTCTTCTGGCTTCGTCGGTGGGACAATTGGTTCAGTGCTCACGACGATTCCGCCTGATTGGCATACCGATTCTGGACTGCTGGACTGTACGGCCTTCAAACGGAAACTTCTTGATCGCCCCGTAGCTGCAGCAAAATGGCCTACACGGAAGCCTACCACGGTCACATCACACGACAGTACGATATACAAATCAGAATAGCTGTGGCAACACATGGGAAACAAAAACAACCTTTTATTAAATTAATATACATCAAAATATGCTCAGCTCCTTTTTTTTTACGTTGCCAAGGCATGGCACAGTTCTTATCCTAATCCAACCTAAAGCACTATGTGGAACCTACTAAACTGTGAGAGTTCAGTATGGAGTGCAGTTTAGAGAATAGATGAACACTTTTTGCTATTTAGGCTAATCCTCGGCACTCGGCGTTAATTTCCCGACGAGCTGATCGCTACTACTGACTTCAGAATAGAACTGTCCAATAACTGCTGGAACATGGCGATAACAGGAATCGGAATTGGACACTTGTCGACGTTAGGCCGCTGAAATGTTGTTCTCGGTTTAGTAATGTGCAGCTGCGGTGCGTTTGGTGAATTCATCAAATTGTTCTGGGTTCCATCAGTCTCTGCAGCGACACACTGCAGGACAAGTGGACTATTTGAATGTCTTATGGAGGAAGCACAAGGTAATTTTTCGTGTGTGCGCTATCTAGAAGCCGACTGAACACACTGTGTGTGGCGCCACGGTGAGACTGCTTGGA
The DNA here is from genome assembly GCF_023897955.1 of Schistocerca gregaria. Lineage (NCBI taxonomy): Eukaryota > Metazoa > Arthropoda > Insecta > Orthoptera > Acrididae > Schistocerca > Schistocerca gregaria. The sequence continues at coordinate 211,428,216 of NC_064921.1, forward strand.
GTGTGACGTCCTCCAAAGTCTAGCACTGAGTGCGACATCTGGCGGAGACACAGCAAATATAACGCAAAAAGTTTGCGACTGCATTTCTAGATTTTTACCGACTATTACACAATACAGAATCAATGTTTGCGCGTCGCATCACGGTATCTAAACAGTCATTTTGTAGGTCTTTGCGGTTGGTCCGTTTTAAGTTTTTGTAGGTTATTAGTTGACTTTTTTTTCTTGAGGGGTGCCCAGAGTTAATTTGGAATGTCACATCTTGGGAAATAAAAGGCTAGCTGCAATTGTCTAACGAGCATGCTCTCCAACTCGCCTATCGCATCCGTCTCCCCTCCCCCACGTGGATCCTGTATGATCTCATTCCTTTTCCCCAAATCCTCCTTTTCCTTGAAAGGATACGGATCCTGTACAACTCCTGCAAACTCGACCCTCCCCACCCTCTTGTCTCGCCCATCCTCTCCCACCCCCACCCCCTGCCGCGCCTGTATTCCCACGTCCCATCCGGTCTCCATCTCTCCACCCTCCTAACCCTCTCCCAAGGTGGCTTCCGCCAGCTCCCCCTCCCTGATGATGCTCTCCTCCCCTCCATATACCCCTCCAACTTTGATCCCTCCCTCTTCCTCTGTCTGTTCGTTTGGGCACCCTCCCTCCCTCCTCCCTTTCTCCCCACCCCTTCCACGGGCTTCCCCTCCCCTGTCCCTCTCCCTATCCTCCCATCTCCTCAGCCATTGGCATCTTTGTTCTCCCCTCCCCACCCTCTCCCCCCTTCACCTTTATTCCCCTCTTGGCAGGTCCCCGGACTCGCACACGCTACATGGACTTTCGCACACTGGAGATCATCGCCATCTGTGTCTCGTGTGTGCGACGTCGTTTTGTGGTTTTAGTGTCCGCCGTCACGCTTCTACGTTCACTTGTGCCGTCGGATTCATCAGTGTTCTGTGTGCCGTGTTAACGTGTTTTCAGTGTCGTTATTGTCGAGTGTGAACGGCTCCGTGTTTTTTTGTGCATCTGTGACCACTATTTTTTAGCCCGTCACTATGTTCATTTTGTTTCTCCAATCTGTGTTCTATCATTGTCAACACTATGGCTGAAGAGCGGCGTAGCATGCCGCTGACAGCCTACCTGTTTGTATAGGTATTAAAATAACAATAAAGGAAAAAAAGTCTAACTAGCGTGAATTACTTCATCTATTCTCTTCGTTGCGGTTGCACATCTTAGCAGGTGACTGTGGTACATGTGATGGGTTCAGTCCTGAGGTGTAGTACTCAGACTGTTAAAATGAAACAGTCCCCTTAAATTCTCTGCAGGGGGACATTTTCATGATGTTCCATATATGCGTCTAATACAAAGAAACGAGAGTTGGCATAGCTGACAGGAAGACTGAAGCCACACCGGTATTGTGTGTTTTCTAGTTTAGTTCGATTAAAAATTTTCATTATGTGTATTTGTTTTGAGAAACAAGAGATCTGCATCTTTTTCACCATTTTCTTGCTACAGATCTTTAGTTTCAAATCAGAACAGACCCATCCCCCCACGCCACCCAGATCCCCCCACCACCTGAGTGATACGGCCAAGACTTAATCACTCGTGTCTGGGACGTGAATTCTTTCGTAGAAAAGAGGTGGTGACGACCGAGCGTGGATTTCCACATTTTACTGCACTGCGAAAATTGAAAGTAAGAATCTGTCACGTCAGGTTTTTGACTGCTGGAGACGACGTGGCCAATAAAATGCAGTATCGGTTTTATGCCAGAAACAGATCTCAGGAGTCGCCATACGAAGCTAATCCACATATTCATGAACCCCATATTTGATGGTCTCTGTATATTACAACGTACGTATTTTGAATATAAGGTGTTTACAACCACCTGCACATTGAGAATCTCTCAAGCAGCGTCGTTTGTGGTACAATTCTTTTATTAAAACATTAAACATATTGGTGGTTAAAGTCTTCTCGTATTCGACTTTTTTAGTATTATAACCTGTGTGATAGGGAAGTATGCTGCTTCATTGCTATGGCGCAATAAAGATTGACGATTATGTGTCGTTTTTGGGACAAGTTGTTAAACTTAAACATCAGATACGACATCTGTGATGACAGACTTTAGGCAATTGTACAAAATATGCAGGGTGTTAGGAAATTCCCGTTACACTGTTTTAGGATTTGTAGAGGAGAGTTAGTACATAATATTTTGAACAGGGACCAATGTTCGTAAACGTATCATTTTCGTTGTACGACTGTTTCAGTTCAGATTTTTACTTCATTCACTTCTGCTTGAGACTTTCAATTAGGTGTGACGCAGTATAATTAATACATAATAATTCGAAACATAACAAAGCATTCATTTCTCTCTTAAGCGCATTTGTTTCGACTAACACTTAAAATTACGTGTTTACATTATTCGAAATCAAAAAAGAACCTGGCATGCTGGGCGCATAGAAGAGTATTGATGCATTACAACAACGTCTCGATATGGCGACCACCGAAGTTGTTACATACAGTGTACCTACAAAGAATGTTCTCGTGCACTCTCTCCATCCCACCTGGTGTTCTTTAGTCTCTAGTGTCACGGCCAGAGCTCGTGCCACCAAACCTTTGTCTACAGGAGTCTCATAGGAAGGCATATGTTAAGCGGTATCTGGTGACCGTCTGACGTACTACACGTCATCCTATCTACTCTATTACATACCAGGACAAACAGCTCTGGTACTTTTCTCTTTTCCTCAACATATGTGGACGCGTTACACATCTGAACTGAAACAGTCGTAGAATGGGAACAGTATGTTTCTGTGCAAAATGTACTCATTCCCCTCTACAAGTTCTGGAAGTTTGTAAGGGGAATTTCCGAACACCCTGTATACTGTAACATAGACGAGACTCACGCATTTAAGGTTCAGCGTAATTTATAGATTCGTGAGCTATGAACATACATATCACAGACTCGTGTCTCACTTCCCACACATTTTATTTTTGGGCGTTCCTTATAAATTTAATATAAATATGATTTTTAATATTCGCTTTTATTTATTGTTAATAAGATCTCCCTCTGTCCAAGACAGTGGTACTTCAGTTTCACCTACCTCTTCATCAATGGCTTGTTCCCTCAGAGTTCAGTGCAGTATACCACAAAAGAACAGCATGGCTAGCATGACGGCCAGCGAATACTGTGTATCTTAATGGATTCAATCGAGGAGGAGCAGTGCTTATACTGCATCACGTTAAAAGTAAGAACCAGCACAACGAGCTAATTTAATACTCCATGTATTTTGTGAAAGTAATGTGCGTGTAGCCGAACCGACCTGAGGCAGGTGATGTTTCCATTTTACTATTAAAAGTACATTTTATAATACTAATTTGCCAAAAGTGGTTTGTAGTACATTTTCTTTGCCACTGCCAACCGCAAAATATGTAATTCTCTCTGTCAGAAATTCACTGTTTAGGCCAACGACGAGTCCAGAATCTTCTTCGCGTTTTTCTCCGTTCTCCTTCCACGAATGCAATTATTTTACTGTCATACATTTTCATAAACTAACTATGTGATTAGCACACCAGATTTAACTGAAAACTAACAACTGCCGTTGGAAAGCACTGTCATGGTAAACCACGGCAAGGAGCACTTAATGTTCCGTGAGGTGTAGCAGGTCATTACAGAACTTGCTGCAACGACATTACGCCTACTCACGATAAGAAACACGTCCCATGTGAAGGTGACCTTAGAAGTGTGTGCACAAAGGGACGAACAGACACTGAGGACGTGACCGGCTTGAGCCACGTGACCTTTTGAAAAGTTACTCGGAATTTCAGCTGCACCACCGGTCCTCGATAGAATAAGTGCTTGAATTTCATCTAGCAAAACAGGTGGTGAAGCTCATCAAAATTATGTATTAACAACAGCACATTCGTGTGAGCAACAAGTATGTCGTTAGTACGTAGCGCTGGGGCGACGTAAGGACACACCTAGAAAACTTTTACCTGTGGAACCCATGATCAGCATTCACTACGGTGGAAACTGTCCTCTAGTGACCAGAGATACAGCTGTCCAGTGTTCGCTGAATGAGAGACTTTATAACTGAGATACGAGCCAAAGCTTTATGACCATTCTCTTAATAGCGTATTGGTCCACGTCAGGAAGGGACTACAGCAGGGATTCTGCGTGCCATTGGTTCAACGAGTCATTGGTAGGTTTTCGGAGATATGTGTCATCAGATGTCTAGAAACGAGTCACGCAGTTCCGTAAGTTTTTGGCCTGTGATTTGTGTTCGCTAAGATGACGCCCGAGAGCTTATTTCAATATCTTATCGGTTTCTGATGAGGACAATTTGGAGGCCAAAGTGTCTACTTGCTTTCACTGTCACGCTCATTATAGTACTGCATTACTATTCTGCTCTTGTAGCACGGACAGTTATTCTGCTGGAAGATGCCATTGCCTTCGAGGAAAACTTGAAGCATGAAAGGACATGGGGGGGGGGGGGGGGTGGGTCGCAATAATTCTTACGTAGTCCAAAGGGATTTTTGAGTCCTAGATTACTTTCATGGATCCCCTGGAAGCCCATGTATGTGTCACCACAGCGTATTAAACTGCCACAGGTCTGAGTCCGTGGCGCGGCGCGTGTTTCGAGCAGCCGTTTGCCTACGTACTGGTATATCATGATACGACCATAAATTGGTGTGACAATATATGGCTTTCATCCGACCAAGCGACAGCTCTTCACTGATCCAAGGTCCTGTCTCGAAGACCTCACGTTCATTGCAATCGTAACTGATTATGTCGTTGGAACAACATGAAAACAAGTAGATGTCGTCTGCTGCGGAGTCCCTTAATCAGAAACGTTCGTCGAACGGTCTGCTCTGTAATACGCGTGTACCATCACTGTACTCTGTCATCACACCTGCCAATTATCGCCGCCCACCCTGCTTTACATAGCAGACAAACCTCCGACATTAACGCTGCAGGATTTGTCGTGGACTCCAACATACTGTTTCGTACTCGTGGTTTCATCGATCTGCAACCAGTTTTCATCGGTAATTACGACAATAGCAAGCGAACGTGCGACCGGGCGCCGGCTAATAACAATCGTCCATTCGTCAAAGTCGCTCATATCACAGAATTTTCTCGTTTGCAGGCCGTATTGTCGTTAGCATTATTCTCCGTTCGTCTCAGGTCCGCTAATACACTCACTTCCGTGTCATGTGTCAGAAACGCCACCAGGCAGCGGTCAGCAGGCAGTGGGAAGCGGTCACAGTGTTTTGGCTGATCGGTTTGCACCACTTCTAATGCTTTTGTATGTCCAAAGCAGCGATAAAAAATTAACAGGGGACTCACGTAAAACCGATTTAAGTATTCCGAAAAAAGTAATACAGGAATTAAAAATAGCTGACAGCACAATTAATTAAGCCTTCTTCAGAAGATATACCTGAATCTATAGTTTGTCTAAGAGGGAGGGCATGGTCTAGAAATAAAACTGAAACAGCCTGAATATTCGTGGTCACATTTCAAATATGCGGTACATAAGTACTAAGCCAACACCAACAGATTAAGTTAAGTGCTTATGTACTGCATTATTAAAATGTGACTACGCCTATTCAGGCTATTTTAGTTTTATTTCTAGACCATGCCCGCTTAGAGAAGTCATAGATTCAGGTATATCTTCTGAAGAAGGATCAATTATTTGGGCTGAAACCTAGGTGAAGGTTGGTTTTATTACCGCAATCGAGGCTGATAGTTTCTTATATATTAGATTATCACGATTGCTGACTGGGCTGCAATGTTGAAAGTACAAGAATTAATTAGGTTTGGTAAGTTAATGAAGTTAGGTCTCTTCTAAAATCTGTCCGACAAGGCTTCGGAAGAACCAGCGGCACCGACCGACCGCCGTGTCATCCTCAGCCGGTAGGCATCGCTGGATGTGGATATGGAAGTGCATGTGGTTAGCACACCGCTCTCACGGACGTTGTAAGTTTTCGAGACCGGAACCGAATCTTCCCAGTCAAGTAGGTCCTCAGTTGTCCTCACACGGGCTTAGTGCACCCTGCTTGCCAATAGCGCTCTGCAAACCCGGACGGTCTACCACTTTAGTGGTAGGCTAGCCCGACAGCCCTTAACTTCGGAGACCCGACGGGAAACAATGTTATCACTGCAGCAAGGCTGTTGTCCCGACTTAGATTTCATGTGTAACAAAACAATCTGAAAGTAATACACGATAACTTTGAAATAACAATATTGGTAGGCAGTGGTATCAACAAGTTTATGTGATCGCTCTAAGCTTGTTGATACCAGTGCCTACCAATTTCAATTGAACATTACAGGTATATTCCTACCAACTGTTATGTTGATATGCAGATGTGGTTGTGATTTTCTGTTTTATACTCTCTTTTTGCTATGTGAAATTTTTAACTTCTAGCACTGAGGATGGTCACTAAGTGACCGAAAATCGATTTTGCGGATAATAAAACAAAACAAAACAAAAATACGACCAATGCTGTTTCGGTTTCCTACTGCATGTTAATATTATTTCTTCGTTTTTACTGTGGAAGTTGCGACCATCCACTTGCTTTAGCGTTCCTGAGGCATATAAATTCATGAAATTTCTCAACTGATTAGCTCAAATTGTGGTTTCTGAGGTAGATTGCTCCACAGTAACGTGTCGATTACTACTTGACGAAATACAAAGCAAATATTCAGCTGTGACACTTTGGTACGTGACCCATTGCTGTTTCTACCTCGGTTATTTGCAGTGGTGTTATATCTCTAATCACGACACGCCGTCACTACAGTAGCACGCGAACAGTTCGTTAAATCGGCTTTTCAAAAGCACTGACAGTATCAGCGCGAAATCTGATAATCTACTCGTAACTGCAACTCAGATAAATCGCCATTTTTTGACCATGATGACAACAGCTTACACGTTTGGTGAAACGACAGGCATTTTCCCTACAAACGTGCCAAAGTCAGCTCATATCGCGTTTCGGGCTGTATGAGGTACTTGTTGCTGAATTTTAAGAGCGATTTGAACGATTTAGTGATATTTACGTTGCTAGAAGTTAAATGCAGCGCTAGTATCTCTGTGAGCCCGGCTCTGATTGTTCTCATTCAGTTCGTCGTGGCTTTGTTCATAACGAACTATATTCATTCGGATCCTCCCATTTTAGGTCTCTATATGATTAGAACTCGGCCGCCATATTTGATCAAAACTTTTCAGTTACTTTGTTTCCATTTTTTACTTGTAATACTAATACGTTACTGCAGTTCCCGGACAATTAAAACTGAGCAACAGTAAAATGTCTCTTTTATCTAAAAAAAAAAAACAGCCGTTGTACTGAATTAAAGAACGACAGTTAACTGCTTAGTTTCTCTTAATTGAGGCATGGCGTATATCTGTGATCGTTGAATTATAAGACCTGTAGTCCAGTGTCATCAGACGGAATGCATCGCACCTCTTCCTGTATTCTACAAAACATCCGGTCTTTGCCAGTGTGACTTCGTTTCCACAAAATTTTATCATCATACTTTCCCCTCCCCATTAAATAATGAAACAGATGATCTGTATACATGTATGACATTAATAACTGTTATATTGCACGTACGTTCAACGCTAATGCAAGGTAAAAATACAAACTGATTACGACTTTAAATGTTACCTGTCCCATTTCCCTAAAAATTGAATGCTTGCAGAGCAAGGCAACACATATTAACGAGCATGTAGGAAAGAAAACCATCCATTTCCTTACGTAATTATATATTTTTTTCTGAACATTGTTTCTCTGCAGTTTATTAATTCATTATACTGAACTAAGAATTTCATCTCACACTCCATGAGCTGTACTTCTAAACCATTTGTTTACCAGAATTCTACATAAAAACACCTGCCCGTCTAAGATGTTATCCACAAGCTCAGTACCACATACTGATGAGCCAGAACATTATGACTACATGATTCTGTGTATCAGGTACCGACATTTTTTAGTCGGTTTGTGGTGGTATGTGGCATTAGATGTGTACGCACAGGTCATTTAATTCGCGTTAATAACGGGCCACTGATTTGCGTACGCGGTGATGACGACTGATAGCGACCCAAATGGGTTGCCTAGGATTTGCATCAGGCGAATTCGGTGGCTTAGAAATCAACGTGGGTTCATAATAGTGCTGCTCCAACCCCTATGGCACGGTTCTGGCTCCGACACAGAGACAATTATGCTGCCGAAAGACGGCGTCGCCGTACTTGAACGCTCTCTTACTGGGTGTTGACGAACCTTTCGTGTTGTAGGTGTACAGTTTAACGGGTCATACGGCATCTGGCGCATATCCCAATTAGTGTCGATTAGCCCCCAAGAGGTCCCACTAAAGTATAGTTTGATTTTATAAATTTTTATCAAAACTAGACTTGATTGTCTTAATGAAATATCTGCGATCGTTCATTAAATAAAAATATGGCATTTCAGTCTTTGATCGCTATTTTGTTTTGTTTTAAATGACTGGTTTCAGGCTAGCTCCCCATCAAAAATGGTTCAAATGGCTCTGAGCACTATGGAACTTAACATCTATGGTCAGCAGTCCCCTAGAACTTAGAACTACTTAAACCAAACTAACCTCTGAACATCACACAACACCCTGTCATCACGAGGCAGAGAAAATCCCTGATCTCGCCGGGAATCGAACCCGGAAACCCGGGTGCCGGAAGCGAGAATGCTACCGCACGATCACGAGCTGCGTACTAGCTACCCAGCTTCAGACCTGTTAGACAAAGTTAAAAATATAATTAACAAGAGAGGTACAGTTAGTCATAAAAAATCTTAGTTTACAAAAATAAATTTTCGAACGTATTGGCGGCTAGGTGAACTGGGCGGGGCGGAAGAGAGCGTGGCGTTGTATACGTTCTGACATAGGGAAATCCTCTCCACCACCAATCAAAACAAAGAAGAGGAAACGCACCTTTTCGAAATAATATCTACATTTTAATAATATTTTTGAGTTTCTTTATAAAGAAATTTGTTTCGGTTCATGGTCCACGCAAAATAGATTATTCATATGTTATTACATTAAAAATTGTTTTATTAAAAGTATATTCGCCATTAATATGTATAGTGAAATAATAACACATGCACAATTCATATAGGTAGAAGACACTTTTTACTGTTACCAATCAAGTATCGCTAAAACTGCGATATAAGGTTTTAACGACCCGATAATTCTGCACTGACAAGTTACTCTGTAACTGCAGTCTATGGTATGTTGGCATTTAATACGTTCCAAAATTTCTTTTTGTAAACTAAGATATTTCTGTCACTAACTGTATCTCTCTTGCTAATTATATTTTTAACTTTGTCTAACAGATCTGAAGATGGGCCTGAAAACAGTCACTCATAATATATAAAAAAAATAGCGATCGAAGACTGAAATGCCATTTTTTTAAAAAAAATTTGTTTGAATTATTATGTTAACTATCCTTTTAATTGACCTTGTACATTGTTTCTTGTTTTTGCTAGGAAGGTTAGCTTGCAATTTTATTATCGGGCCGCTCCAATACAGAAGTTTTAATAGTTGAATTTTCAACTGCTAATTTAAGTATTACTGTGAATGTTAATTTTCTTCTAATTTGCATTGCTCTTTCTTGTTTGGTACACGTTGACGGCCTTGTATAGGCAGCGGCTCAAGTGTTGCTGTTCTGCTCGTCCGAGGTAGGGATACGTTTTCCTTCTGCTTCAGCGGCTTTCCCGTCATCGCACGAGGTATAAGTGCTGGGAGATCACACGCAAATCTGTGGATCTCCCGTTCCAGCCTCAAGTTGAGAAGTTTGTTCTTATTCTTTTGGTATCGTGCCACGGCTGGGGTGTTGCCGGATTAGGAAGTAATTGACTCAGTAATCGTGTTACTGTAAGGCCCTTGCAGGCGTGGGATGAAAGGCCTTGGGCAAACTGAGCACTGAGTTTCTGGATTTCTTAAAGAAATTAATGGTTTAATTGTCATCATCGTCGTAATTGTGTTTGAGGGACCAGACAGTTTATTTAAGATCTTAACAAGATTTGTGCGGAACAGGTTTGTGGCGGCCAGTAGATGAGGTATTACTGTTGCTTCGGTTTTAGATGTGGGTAGCCTTTGGGCAGCTTACCTGCATCTTTCCTAGATGAGAGCAGGATAACCAGTGGATCTGTACGCTCTTTAATGCTTTTATTTAATATTCGTTGAACCTATATGGTTCAAATGGCTCGAAACACTGTGGGACTTAACATATGAGGTCATCAGTCCCCTTTTTAGAACTACTTAGACCTAACTAACGTAAGGACATCACACATCCATGCCCGAGGCAGCTTCCAACCTGCGACCGTATCAGCATCGCGGTTCCGGACTGAAATGCCTAGAACCGTACGGCCACAGCGAACCTATATGCAAGTCCTGTCCTTCCACATGTTTTCCTTAAATAAATCCCGACCCTAATTCTAGGTCTCAAGCAATATGTAACAGAAATTCATCTAGCGACACTTCATTATGCAATGCATATGATCTCAGTATCAATGTTGCACATCAACTGATATGCTAATGTCATTTTAAACGCATTACAAAACTCGTGGAATAGTAGAATCCACACACACACTTATGTATATAGATGGCGGAAAAATCGCTTATACAAAGTACAAAATGGCAGTGCAATGGCGGAACTGTCACTTGTAATTCATGTGTAAAGGTTTACGAGGTGATGACGGCCGCACGACGTGAATTAGACTTCGGACGCGGTATGGTAGTCGGACCTAGACGAATGAGACATTCTGTTTTGGAAATCATTACGAGATTTAATATTTCAATATCCACAGCCTCAAGAATGTACAGAGAATAACAAATTTCAGATATTACCTCTCACCACTGACCGAGCATATGCTGACGGCCTTCACTTAACGACCTTGAGCAGCGGCGTATGCGTGTAATTTTCAGTCCTAAAAGACAAGCATGAAATGACGGCACAAATAAGTGTGAGACGTACGATTAACGAATCCGTTAGGACAGTACGCCGAAGATTTTTTTACGGGCCATGGCAAAAGTGACATTGCTACCAGCATGACACCGACTGCAGCGCTTCTCCTGGGCTCTTGACCATCTCAGTAGGACTCTAGTCACTTGGAGAACAGCGGTCTGGTCAGATGAGTTCCAATTTCAGTTGGCAAGACCTAATGATAGTGTTTGAGTGTGACGCAGACTCCAGGAAAGCATGCAGTCAAGTTGTGAACAAGGCACTGTGCAAGGTGGTGTTGGCTCCATAATGGTGTGAGTCGCATTTGTATGGAATTTAATGAGTTCTCCAAACCAACTAAACCGATTATTGACAGGAAATGGTTATATTCGACGACATGGAGACCATTTTCAGCCATTCGTGGACTTCATCTTCCCAAATAACGATGGGATTTTTATGGATGACAGTGTGCCATCCCATCGGCCCGCAGTTGTATGCAGTTGGTTTGAAGAACATTCTCGGCATTTCGAGGGATTGATTTTGTCACTCAGAGGGGTCAGTCTGTGCACAAAATCCTGCCTCTGCACCAATCTCGTAATTCTTAACGGCTACAGAGGCAGCATTGCTCAATATTACTCCAGGGGACTTCGAACGAGTTGCTGAGTCCATGCCACGTCGAATTGCTGCACTACGCCGTACTCTGGGACTCTGACCAGATAATAGCAGATACCCATGACACTTGTCGCCTCTGTGTACTTATTTATTGTGAAGCCTTTGTGCAAAATTACACACATCAAAAAAGTTTTGCATCATCTTGGTTCCGAGAGTTCCGGAAACTGTAGAGAAAATTGGAGCAGAGATCAACATAAGCATCGTTTCCGCCCTTTTAATTGCCCTTGAAAACACGTTGCCTGTTGTTTCACCTTACAGCGAGACCTTCAGAGGTGGAGGCCCATATTGCTGTACACACCGGTACCTCTAATACCCAGTAGCATGTCCTCTTGCACTGATGCATGCCTGTATTCGTTGCTGCATACCATCCACAAGTACATCAAGGCACTGTTGGTCCCGATTGTCCCACACCTCAACGACGATTAGCCGTCGACCCCTCAGAGATGTTGGTGGGTCATGTGATCCATAAACAGCTCTTTTCAATCTGTCCCATGCATGTCTGGAGAACATGGTGGCCACTCTAGTCGAGTGATGTCGTTATCCTGTGTCTCTGATACGACATCCACAGTGAACGTCTATCTTAAGGATTTCTGGGAACTGGGGTGATGCAAAACTGTTTCTGATGAGTGTGTAACGATATCACCACATAAAATATGACGCAGCACCAGTAGTACTGACGTCGGATTTACTTAATTTAAAAACAAGTGATACAGGAATGACATTTTTGTACTATCAACATACATTTGAACCATTTCTTTACCAACATAACACTGTTGGCTAAAATGTCGGAAACCTCACGTTCAGTACATCAATATAGATTTTCTCTTAAAACTGACTGTGAGAAAGGAGATGCTGTTCTTTCCGCTCTGAGAATACGTGCTGTTTTGTTTCTTTCCCGCAGCTGATTTCCACAAGAAAAAAAAATGCTGTGTTTACGGCTTATCAGCTTATGATTACTAAGGAATGTTGATTTTCAATAACAATAATCAACGCTCAAGATCAGAGACAGAGAGAAAGAAGGAGAGATAGGAGAGCAGGACAGATAGGCAGGGGGTAGAAGGGGGGCAGAGAGTGGTGGTGTTAGGCCAGAGAGGGAGGAGAGGAGGTGACGGACAGAGGTGGGAGAAGCAGATGGATAGGGAGAGTGGAAGGATGAGGAGATGGTCAGAGAAAGGAGAGAGACGAACTTCGGGACATGTATCCAATGCCCACACAACTTTGTAAGCATTGTCGGCTTCGTTGGTTAAAAATAATTGGATGGGAAACATTCAGTAGGCACAAATTATATCCGAATTAAATTATGACAAACAATTAAAATCGCGTTTATAGGATTATGAGATTTTTGTTAAACTTTTAATTAAATTGATGCATCTACTTTTCGAAGTTGTCGAAACTCATTGTTTTTTAGTACGTTTTAATAATGCTGCAAAGACTGTTAAACGCCTGTCATGTTAACCTCTTCATTAGCGCAGTCTTCCAAAGGCCAAGGACACACATGCGGGAAGATGTGCATTCGTGTATGTGTGTGTGTGTGTGTGTGTGTGTGTGTGTGTGTGTATGTGGATGTGCGTGTGGAGCATACGGAATTTCAACAGCAAGGTTATCAGCGCCCATACGGAAATCAGTAGGAAATAACGTGGTTAAAATAGCTAAAAATTTGGCAAACAATAATGAGTTAGCCTACACAACAACCCTCGCTCTCTCCCAAGGTCACTAACTATCTACCTTGCAATCACACAATTTCTCGTCGCTCCAGATAATGTAAAGCCCTAAAATTTGCTAAAACTATAAAAAAACTGTAAAACAATAAAACAGTTAAAGTAACTACACAGGGAAATGTGAGTTGCTCTCCGTTTACAAAAAACATGGTGGAGCCAACTGTCCTGATAACACCTTAAAAACGAAGCTGCCCACAGTATTGGTATCGGCATCGTGTTAATAATGATATTATTCGGGGTATAAGTAACGTCTTTCATGATCATTACTTCGAAATGTATTACCAGCATTACGAACACCACAATGTGTTACTTCATAATCACTTTATTGCTTAATAAATGTAGGCTCGTGTCGCCTTCAGTAAGTACTTTATGTAAATGAATGTTTTCTATTTTGACTATGATACGGCGTGTGTTCAAAAAATTCCTGAACTTCGCGCACAAAAATTTTTACCTTGTACTTATTGTGCATGGTCTCCGAAATACTCTCCTCCACAATTTATATACTGCTCCCAACGTAGTTTCCATTTCCGGAAGCAGTCTTGTACGCCTGCTGCTGCATCGCAGCGAAGCGACATCTGCAAATTTTGTTTACTTTCGTTTAACGTTGCATATCATCGTCCTTCCTCGGTGTTTTCAACTTTGGAAATCAGAAAAGTCCGCAGGCGCCAGGTCTGTAGAATACGGAGTTTGAGGTTGCACAGTGATTTCATTTTTTGTGCAATAGTGCACCATCAGGGATGAATGTGTTGATGCGTTATCGTGACGCAGGAGCCATTAACTGTCTCGCCACATTTCAGGCCGCTTCCTACCCAAATTTTCTATCAGGCGTCGCAACCCGTCCCCATTCTACCATCGATTAACATTTTGTCCCTGTGGCACGAATTCATGATAATCCTTTCCTTCAAAGTCGAAGAAAACAATTTGCGTGTTTTTTACATTTGACCTGATTTGGCGACCTTTTATAGGTGTTGGAGAGCTTTTCACAATTCTTTGTGAAGACGGAATCTTGGTGTCAACATCATAACCGTAGACTCACGTCTGATCACCAGTTATGATTCTCTTAAGGAAAATCTTCTTCTCATTCGCGCTATTCAAATGCCCCTCACAGATCGTGAGGCGAAGGTCTTTCTAGTATTAACTCATGAGCCGTGGGACGATCTTGGCGGCAACACGATGCATTCCTAGATGCTTTGTCGGGATCTCATGACATGATCCAACAGAAATTTCACATGCCTATACATTATCTCGGACAGTAGGTCTTTGACTGGTACACATAATTTCGTTGACGTCGAAGGACGTCCTGAACGAGAGTCATCTTTTAACTTCGGTCCGGTTGTTTTTAAACCGTGTGAATCATTCGTAACTTAAGCACTCATAACCATAGGCTTCCTGCATCTTTTAGTGTGTCTCCGTAAATGTTTTCTTGAGTTACAGCCATAATTTAATGCAGACGCTTTCCTCCCCTAACTTTGCCATCTCGAAATCTGTAAACTGTGCGACACAACGTTCTACTCGATACACCGCTCAACAGTAAATAACAGACATACAACAATGAAACTTCCGGCAGTTACACATTAAACACAGGCGAGTGCAGGGATGCCAACTGCATTTCGCTCCAACACACCACTGGAGAGAACATATGAATGTTTCGGAATTTTATGAACAGAGCTCGTATTTTCTGATTGAAGAATTTGCAGGTTTGTGTCGTTCTGATGATGTGTAAATCTGTGACACAAAATACTAGTTCCCCTTATTTATTTCAGAGAATTTCTTATTAAGTAAGAGGCCTTGCTTGTCCCGGAATTGACAAGAGTAATGTAAATTACTGCTGCTTTTCCGTGAAGTTTGTGTTACAAAAAAATCCACTTTGAATTTCAGTGCAAGCATATTGTCTTCTCTCATTGTTACACCCCACCTTTTTGATTCGAAAATTACTTTAGCTATAAAAAAATAGTACTGCTGTTAGGCGCTTCAGAAAGGGGTGTACTGTTCGTACTCAGAATGGATGAGAAGCCCATCTCAGACTATTTCATTTTCTACTGCCGCTCTTCAGTAGTGATTTACTTTACTAACTGATAAAGATTTGAATACAAAATTTCAGAATGGTGAAGAACTTGTAAAATACCACTCAGTTACTCTCTCAACCTTAACGTACAAACAGAACAGGAGCGAAGTTACATAATCGCAATTCGCAACGATTGTTACGTGTTATCTACTGGTATAGTGGAGTTAAAAGAAATACGAAATCTTTTGCCACAGCGTCCTTAGATAAAAATACACTCCTGGAAATGGAAAAAAAGAACACATTGAGACAGGTGTGTCAGACCCACCATACTTGATCCGGACACTGCGAGAGGGCTGTAGAAGCAATGATCACACGCACGGCACAGCGGACACACCAGGAACCGCGGTGTTGGCCGTCGAATGGCGCTAGCTGCGCAGCATTTGTGCACCGCCGCCGTCGGTGTCAGCCAGTTTGCCGTGGCATACGAAGCTCCATCGCAATCTTTAACACTGGTAACACGCCGTGACAGCGTGGACGTGAACCGTATGTGCAGTTGACGGACTTTGAGCGAGGGCGTATAGTGGGCATGCGGGGGGCCGGGTGGACGTACCGCCGAATTGCTCAACACGTGGGGCGTGAGGTCTCCACAGTACATCGATGTTGTCGCCAGTGGTCGGCGGAAGGTGCACGTGCCCGTCGACCTGGGACCGGACCGCAGCGACGCACGGATGCACGCCAAGACCGTAGGATCCTACGAAGGGCCGTAGGGGACCGCACCGCCACTTCCCAGCAAATTAGGGACACTGTTGCTCATGGGGTATCTGCGAGGACCATTTGCAACCGTCTCCATGAAGCTGGGCTACGGTCCCGCACACCGTTAGGCCGTCTTCCGCTCACGCCCCAACATCGTGCAGCCCGCCTCCAGTTGGGTCGTGACTGGCGTGAATGGAGGGACGAATGGAGACGTGTCATCTTCAGCGATGAGAGTTGCTTCTGCCTTGGTGCCAATGATGGTCGTATGCGTGTTTGGCGCCGTGCAGGTGAGCGCCACAATCAGGAGTGCATACGACCGAGGCACACAGGGCCAACACCCGGCATCATGGTGTGGGGAGCCATCTCTTACACTGGCCGTACACATCTGGTGATCGTCGAAGGGACACTGAATAGTGCACGGTACATCCAAACCGTCATCGAACCCATCGTTCTACCATTCCTAGACCAGCAAGGGAACTTGCTGTTCTAACAGGACAATGCACGTCCGCATGTATCCCGTGCCACCCAACGTGCTATAGAAGGTGTAAGTCAACTACCCTGGCCAGCAAGATCTCCGGATCTGTCCCCCATTTAGCATGTTTGGGACTGGATGAAGCGTCGTCTCACGCGGTCTGCACGTCCAGCACGAACGCTGGTCCTACTGAGGCGCCAGGTGGAAATGGCATGGCAAGCCGTTCCACAGGACTACATCCAGTTTCTCTATGATCGTCTCCATGGGAGAATTGCAGCCTACATTGCTGCGAAAGGTGGATATACACTGTACTAGTGCCGACATTGTGCATACTCTGTTGCCTGTGTCTGCCTGTGGTTCTGTCAGTGTGATCATGTGACGTATCTGACCCCAGGAATGTGTCAATAAAGTTTCCCCTTCCTGGGACAATGAATTCACGGTGTTCTTATTTCAATTTCCAGGAGTGTATGTCGGTAAACTTACCGCATCAAATTCTACTAGGATCTGATGCTCCATCATCGTCTTCAGGGGCTAAGTACGTATGAATGTAGTGAAACTGGTGGGAATCCCACTTTCGTGCCAAGTGGCAGCTGGAGTTCGTGATCAGAAGATTTGTTAACAACATTCCTTCCCCCAGAATTACAATGGCGATTTGAAGATGAGCTGTCAGATCTGTCTCTATGTCAGTAACAGATACAGAACGCTGTCCCATAGCCAAAATTACCTAATTAGGAGATAAAATTCAGGCTTATGTAACACGATGTAGAAGTGTATGGAACAAGACGAATTAATTTCTTAATTACATTAAGGAAGCATTATTCATTCATAAAACCAGAAGGACTATGTTTCAGAGTATCTTATTCCAAATAAACAGGCGCAGCTGGAGAATTTGAGACCAAGGAAAGGCAGATTCTTAGGAAAATTCGCAACCTCAGAAGACTATTGATGGAAACTGGGAAGAATGCGAGAAACGAGGAACTCGTCAAGTGCACTATGAAATTCACAGACACAATGCGGAAACAACGGCTGTAAATTTATCGATTTCTTGCAAGAATGTACGAACACTGACGAGCAAAAAAAAATTCTTATTTACATCACATCATTAAAGTCCACATCTGAGTGGGTAGAAGAGGTCAAATTAGATGCACAAGAAACAGGTAATACACTAGAGAAGATCCAAAACAGAGAAGAATTCAGAAACAAAGTCAACGTTTTAAAATGAGTTTAAGAGAAATCACTGATGCGGAGGACCACACATTACATTTCCTAGGGGAAGAGACAGAAAAGAAGCGAGTGAATGAGGAGGTTTAAGAAAAGAGGAAAAGATAGGCGAGAAAGCCCTAAGCTCTACGTTGTTCATAGATGTTTGAAGAAAAGTACAAATCATTAAAAACACTTTCCCAAGATAAATTTGGCTTTGTTATATTTATATATGTGTCATTCGTGTAAATTAAATACGACTTTCAGCATATTATTAATAGTATATTACTGAGAATCCATAATCATGTGCTTACGATTTATCTTCAGGTGTTTGTCGAAAGAGAGCATCCGTTGGATACGAAATCTGTGCGATAAAATACCTTAACGACTTCATTTCACTATTTTTAAAAGAGAGACAAGGGAAGTCCTATTTACTTCGGATTACGTTCCTGATTCAGCAACGTTAATAAGAGCTAAATTAAAAATTGCTATTAGAAAACGATAAGTAACAATAAAGTCAAAGACAGGCCATGTCATGTTTTACAAGAATCTATAAATTGAACATGTAGGCTACTTAGTGGCACTGTTTCACTTCCGGGCAGATTCGATGCTTATGAATAAAGGTGAACCGTGTTGTTAAAACTTCAACCGAGCTAGAGATAGATAACCCATTTCTCTCTTCAGCAACGATATAACATTGACACAGAGGAATAACATTCTAGTATGTCTGGAGTACGTTCCCATTAGAGTTTATACGCAGGAATGTACACAGTCTTCGGTCACGAGCAACGTTCTCGAATGGAATAGGAAAGGCTATACGGTGTGTATCCTCTTTAATAAACCGTACTGAGGCTTCGGGGTACAGACGTTGATGAAAATTTCGCTTTGTCACATTTATAATTGGACCAATGCACTGAGGTACCAGTAGTAAGTAGTCACAAAAATTTTTGAAGTTTTTGAAATGCGGTAGGGCAAGAGTGTACTTTCAGCTATACGTGCAAAACAATCAGTACAAACTGTAGCGTCTAGGATGAGAGACCGTTATGGTGGGTGAATAGAAACTGTGATAGGTCAGGGTGTCTACAATTCACCACCCTGAGGTGGTTGTGATGGTATGGTGGCACGTGTCTGGCAGCGCCCGTAATGGAAACAGAACCAGTTTGACAACATCTCTTTACTTCAGAACAAGCTACAGCAGCGAAGACGGTATCGAGAAGGCGGTCAGTGCCCTCTGTGTTCGTGACTGGCCCTCATGTTGATGTCAACAATGGACCGGCAGACGGAGAGCACGTGTTGTCTTCCGCCAGGCGATGGCGACTGCCGACAAGTTGACACTGTCTGAAGAGCGACTGTCACACTGAATCGGTATGAGTGGAATGGCGTGTGTCAGACAGTGCATGGCAGCTGCGTGCTCTCGATACTCAGAGCGAAGTGTAACATGATAGGCAGGACGAAACCGCGGCACCTGGCATGGATGAATGCAGTGACGTATGGGTCAGGGCGCTGGAGAACAGTAACAGCGTGTCCATACAATGCAATGAACAGCTATAGAAAACCATTTTAATTTGCCAATATGCTGTATAAATTATATTTATTCGACACTTAATTATCAGGAGTGCATGTTTAATTTATCTACGATTTTTTAGAATTTGTCAGAATCTGATAGTGTGGCTTTTTACGTTTCGCTTTCTATAAGTTTGGTATATGAATGTGTCTTCTATGACAATCTTACGTTTTTAAACTAACAGATGTTACACTTTTTTTCTTGCAGCTGATGCTGGCTGAAACAACTGTAACCGGACGAATAAATAGAATTGGCAAGAAAAAAGCTTTTTTATAAATATCTCCTGGATATAGCCAGTTACATACATAAATTCTTAGCATTGAACGGTGACAGTGTTTGCCCACTTGGGTGGAGAGAGCAGGCAGATACATGACCCGGGGTTGAACCCTGGCCCACCAGGAAGGTGGCCAACAGCAGGTGATAGTCATTCAGCGGGTAGCACGCCGGTGGAAAGGCCCAAAGTCAGCAGCAGCGTCCAGACCTTATACAGGAGGTCGTCTGCAGCTACGCTCGAAAGCTGACATGGACCTCGCATCGTGAATAATGCCTGGTAATGACTCAGACTGAATGTCTAAATTTGGCAGCTCACGTGCAAGACTGGTCCACTATCATTTCTGAAATGCTAGCACTTTAGCCCTGCAAATCCAAGCCCGAGATCCGACCACTGCAACTATGACGTCATCACTTTAGCTGTCTCGTCAATCAGCAACTGGTCTTGGTGGTACTGTAGTGCTGACATAACTAATCCTTTCAGAAGGCTTAGATGGCATCTTCTGTGATGTTGCCTTGATGTATACAGGTTCTTGTGCCGGTGCACCGAGTTATCTGATCTGTCTTGCAACGCCTCCGTTACGACGTCGTTGCTGAGTCGGTCACAAGAGCCGCCTCCTTCACCAGGTGGAAACGTGGCACCACAAATCGATGCAAAGACCGTGGGTTTCATGATAATTCTATAATGAAACAGCTGAATGAGCAACTTCGTTCTTTCTAGACAAAGTGTTTTTACAAGGAAATTATAGTTTGAAGCTGCAAATGAAGGAGTACTGGCAGATGTGGCCTTCAGCCCGACTCTTGGTTTGATGCAGCTCTCCACGCAAGGTCGTATGGTCTGAGCATCTTCGTCTCAGCGTAACTACTGCAAGCAACATCCATTTGAACCTGCTTACTGTATTCAAGCCTTTGTCTCCATCTACAGTTTTTACCCTTCTCATGTTTCTTCTTTCAGAAACTGACAACTGGTTGATGCTACAAGGAAATACGCTATCAACCCTTCGACACTAGATGTGCCATAAATATTGCCTCCGACAAGATACTGTACCTCATCATTGTTTTATCGGTCTACCTTCTTACAGCATTTTATTGCAGAAGCTTCTATTCTCTTCTTGTCTAAACTGTTTATCACCACCATTCACTTCCACATAAGGCTAAACGCCAGATGTAAGACACCACAAAAAGACTTCTAAACAAATTTGTATTCAATATCAATGAATTTCTCTTTTTCAGAAATTATTTACTTTCTATCGTTAGTCCGTATTTTATAGTCGCTCTGCTTCGAACAGCGTAATTTATTTTCATTCCCAAACAGCAACAATCGCGTACTACCTCTAGCGCGTCGTTTCCTAATCTAGCATCCTCAGCATCTTCTGATTTAATTCAACCCCGTGTCATTACCAATTCTCTAAATAAAGTTTCACATCCTGTATTTTATCCTTGCTGTCCTTTGTAACAACACTGTTATAATATTTCCCTTAACCTCCAAATGCTGTAAACACAGATTTTCCTTACCCCAACCTGTTTTCTATCGTATAGCACAGAACCAGAATTCTCTCGCTCGTTTCTTGGTGTCTTCAGAACTACATTCATCTTCTGCAAGGTTAGCATCTACATCTGTTTCAGCATGACTTTTCAGGGATACATTGGCGCCTTATAAAAAGCCTATCAAGGAATAAGTGGAAGAACTGAACATTGGGGGAAGGAAAATTTCATTCACCTTTTATTGAACACAAAGTTTTATTCATATAAACAATTAATTCAAATAACAATAATAAAAAATAATTTCAAATGAGTGGTTACCAGATGTCTAAACCGGTACAAGTTTGTCCTCGAGACTATAATTCTGATACACATCTAATCAATAAAAGCAACAATTTAGGTTTTAATAACTATTCCCTGAAGAGGTTGTCGTCACAATGATTAGTAGTTACGCATCAGACGCCAGGAGCTGGTTTACGCTAAGACAACTGACACGGGATTATTGTATCATGATTGACAGTAGAAAGGTAGGGATCTATCGTTACAGATCAAACGTGGGAAGCCAATTTACAGTAATGCAAATTTCATGTTATTATAGCAATGTATTTACAATAAAATGCTTTCAATGTTAAGTATCTCGAGGACTAGACTGCAGACAGCCTGAACAGTGAAAAAATTGGCTTACAGACTATAAATGATATGCTTGACAAATGCATTCACAACTGAATAAATAGAATAAGCAACTTTAAACATGCAAGTCTTTCATCAGAAACACAACTCAGCTATCCCGGGGAAAGGGATCTACCAGGTACTCACACGAATACAGCACACTATACGCAGCGTGGACAAGGGCCAGCTGTTCCGACCAACCACCATTTGTCGGCCCGAGCAATAGTGCGAGGTATACAAGTCTCAGACCGACTTAGTGTCATATACACTCCCTGAAACAGTGTCAACATCAAATCAGGCAACTGTTACTGGGTGTATATATCTGGAGCATAAACGGAACGGTAACATCTACTAAGTAAGAAAGGCACGCAATGGCCCATAGGTGTAGATCAGACCCATAACCCAGGCTCAGACATTCAACAAATCCTAAGAAATTATGATCAAATAAATCACTCGACCGCATACGTTAAAGAACACACTACAACACCATACACATATACGCGTAATTCTATCCCAATGAACCAAAGGCAGTACACTTAGAACAATATTAGATAAAGAAAACATCAAATTAGCATAAAAACACTTTAAACAAATCTGTCACTGCCTCCAAGCAGTAACCGAATCACACTCAAACTCCAGGTAGTCATAAATAGCGCCGCGTAAATTAGTTTAAGTTAGATTCAGTATTGCGTAACCCTAGGGACCGATGACATCAGCAGTTTGGTCCCATAGGGACTGCACCGTGTGATTTTACTTTCAAAATCTTTTATTAAAGAATTTACGTTATTTACTAGCGATCCATGAAGTACATTAACACATTTAATCACACTAGGTGAGGGTGGAAATAGTTGCCAGGCAGTAACTGATGAAAATGAAATTAACTTTAACAAATGGGAATTTTATTCATAAGATCATTTTCAAAATCAGACTTAAGATTTATAAGCAGAAAAGCACCCTCGAAATATCAAGTTACAATTTTATTTAGCAGCAGAAAGAACAATATTGACAGTATGAGCCTTCGGGCTGAGAAGCTCGCCGCTCCCTTTCAACACGGCCTTAATCAAGACTGCTCACAACAACCTCTGAAAGACTACACTGGTGGAAATCTGCAACACACCAGATTAAATTAAACTAAAAAGTTTTAACAACTCACAGAAACACGTTAACTATGCACCCCGTAAGAGGGATGGAAATGGTACAAAAACTCACACTAAGAAATTATTTGCCACCGAAAGTGCAATTTGCTTTTAAAAGGTCTCTTACAGTGGAAGGGTGGCATCTTTATAAAAATGACTGTTTAAATAACCCATGAAATTCAGACTTACATAAAATATACAACATGCTCTACATTACACATATACCGCCTCGCAAGATGATAGGCAAGATAAAAACATTTCAGGAATTCGGCCTTTACACCTTACTTCTATAAATTCGTTAACACCGAATCCGACGAACATGACAGAGGCAGCTATTAACGTACGGCAGACCGACGGACATCACCTGCCTAACTAATGCGGACGGGAGACGAGACACTGACCAAGAAAACAAGTAGAATTTAGCAAATAAATGAAACAACATATCACAAATCACGTAACTTCGAAAAACTGCAATGTCTGGCGAAGACCTGGAGCAGGACCCCCCCCCCCCCCCCAAAACTCTCTCCCGAACCGTCCGCTGCCAGTCGCTTCAACGGACGCAGGAAGGCGCACCGATCTCCCGTCTCACGGCGTCGCAGCTCGCGCCGGGCAGACCGATGTCGTGGGTTGACTCCTGTTGCTCTTGTGTCGACAGCGAAGCCACTACGCCTCGCAATACGGCGCGGCCCACTGGCTGCCACGTGGCGACCCTGCATGCACCGACGCTCAAGACGGACAAGGCATCTTGTGTCTTAGAGCACGACCGACCAACCAATTGATCCAACAGTCCTTAAAGGTCGATCCGAGCGACAGACATCTTGGCACTCCAGACGGCAGACCGACATTGACTAAGCGAAACACTCGGTCGGACATACCCCTGCAGAGGAAACATGCCCACAGGCTACCTGACATCCCTGCCCCGGGAAGTGACCGACCTACCGATCAATCCAACGCCAATGTCCATTGCCTGAACAAACTCGAGCAGACTGGCGGCCTAACACATACTAGCACCCGGACGACATACAGACACTGACTGCCTCACACTGACCTGGCTGACGAATTGACCGACTCGCCGAGACTGACAGACACAGACTGATTCCCTGGGGAGCTTTTTTTTCTTTATTGTAATTGTAAAACCTGTACAACAGGCAGGCTGTCAGCAGCCTTCTATGCTGCTCTTCAGCCAGAGGATACAAGATGAGAACAAACAGAAAGAGTACACGTAGGGTACAGAACACTGGGCAAGAAAGTTGACACAGAAAGGCAAACACGGAGCCGTTCACAGTTGACGATAGTCCACACTTAAAACTGGTGACACGACGCACAAACACGAAAGACGGCGATGGCACAGGTGAACGATGGAGTGCGACGGTGAACACTGAACACTAAAGACGACGGCACACACGAGACACTGATGGCGATGATCTCTGGCGCGCGAAAGTCCACGTAGCGTGTGCGAGTCTGGGGACCTGCCAAGAGGGGAAGTAGGGTGGGAGGGGGGGTGGTGGGTGGAGAGGGGAGAACAAAGACGCCAATGGCTGAGGACAAAGGAGTAGAGGGACAGGGGAGGGGAAACCCAGGGGAGGAGTGGGGAGAAAGGGTTGAGGTAGGGAGGATGCCCAAAGGAACAGAGACAGGAAGAGAGGAGGAGGATCAAAGTTGGTAGGAGGGGTGTATGGAGGGAAGGAGGACATCATCAGGGAGGGGGAGCTGGTGGAAGCCACCTTGGAGAGAGTAAGGAGGGTAGAGAGATGGAGACCGGGTGGGACGTGGGAATACAGGCGCAGCAGCGGGCGGAGGTGGGATAGGATGGGCGAGACAAGCGGGTGAGGAGGATCGAGTTTGTGTGAGGTGTACTGGATCCGTAGCCTCTCAAGGAAAAGAAGGAGGTGGGGGAGGGGAGACGGATGCGATAGGCGAGGCGGAGAGCATGGCGTTCAAGGATTTGGAGGGATTTGTAAAAGGTAGCGGGGGCAAAGATCCAGCCTGGATGGGCGTAACAAAAGATAGGGCGGATGAGGGATTTATAGGTGTGGAGTATGGTGGAGGGGTCTAGACCCCACGTACGAGCGGAAAGGAGCTTGAGGAGATGGAGACGGGAGCGTGCCTTGGCTTGGATTGTCCAGAGATGTGGGGTCCAGGAGAGTCGACGGTCGAGGGTGACGCCAAGGTACTTGAGGGTGGGGGTGAGGGCGATAGGACGGCCATAGACGGTGAGATAGAAATCAAGGAGGCGGAAGAAAGGGGTGGTTTTACCTACAATGATCGCCTGGGTTTTGGAGGGATTGACCTTGAGCCACCATTGGTTGCACCAAGCGGTGAACCGGTCAAGATGGGATTGGAGAAGGTATTGGGAGCGCTGCAGGGTGGAGGCAAGGGCAAGGAAGGCGGTGTCATCGGCAAACTGGAGAAGGTGGACGGGTGGTGACGGCGGCGGCATGTCCGCCGTATACAAAAGGTACAGAAGTGGGGAGAGGACGGAGCCTTGGGGCACACCGGCGGAGGGAAAAAAGGTGTAGGAATCTGTGTTATGGATGGTGACGTAGGAAGGACGGCGGGAGAGAAAGGAGCCGATCAGACGGACGTAATTAATGGGAAGGGCGAAGGTTTGGAGCTTGAAGAGGAGACCGGAATGCTCCCTGGCGAGCTCATAGAGCCCCTTAAATGCACGTGCACAGGCATCCTTTTCCGTTTCCCACCAGAGAGAGACACCAAAGCTGCGATTTCCACAGAAACAGA
Organism: Schistocerca gregaria; assembly: GCF_023897955.1. Lineage (NCBI taxonomy): Eukaryota > Metazoa > Arthropoda > Insecta > Orthoptera > Acrididae > Schistocerca > Schistocerca gregaria. The sequence continues at coordinate 211,453,836 of NC_064921.1, forward strand.
GGGCGACTGCTCCACACTACGCGCTACGGCGCCCTCTTCAAAACAGCAAATTTTACCACGGATCAGAGACTGACGACAAATTCCCAATTTTTTTTCACAAAAAGCAATTCAGATCACACTAACATAAGATTGCATAAAGGAAAGGCGTAAAATGATAAATTGGCCTTACAATAATTTCACGTCCTTCATGGACACAAACATTCATGACTCCGCAGGGAGATCCAACGGAATGACAATAACATTCAGTGCATCGATCTGTTCAGTGATACACAGTGCTTTCTGACACAGATCAAACAGTAAGATCAGGAAATATTTCACAGTATGCTCCAGAATATAGAAGCCCTCAGACACCAACACGAATTACTACAGAGTGACGCAACAAATTTCGTAGTAGCGTACCACAAGATAAATTGCACGCAGACTTTTGTGATTAAGAATCAGTCCGTAGTCTGTGCAAGGTTCATCAAACTCGCAACACGGAGGGCAGAAATGTGTCGTGCAACAAACGACGTATATACAATGATCACCTTACTACGTCGGTAGAAATCCGTGTCCAACAGCATCGGAATGGTAGGTCATGAGTCGGGACCCCAGCTACGTGTATCAGCTAATGACCACCAAACTTGTATGCTACGCTGTCCATCACAAAGCGCGCCTAATACAGTCAGCGCCGACCCGAAAGCACATCGCCACAGTATTCGCTTACAGGGTTGCCTCTCCTGTCCACTACCAACCACACGCATTTACTCACTGCCCCCTCACTCCTCCCGTCCGCTCTGTCAATTGCTCCTCCCAGTGAACGCCACCTCGCGACTGCACCAGGAGCGCTGGAAGGGTAAGATCTCTTGAGCAGAGCCGATAGGACAAAAGACGGCTCACATTCTTCTGTAAATAATTCCTGTTGGTGTATTCCAACCAGTATTATGAAATTTACTCACATCTATCACTAGCTGCATTTTGGGACTTTTAATTATTACTTTTTTCTTGATGTCTGAAGAAAATATGTGTATCTCAAGTATCCTGCACATCAGGTCGAACAGAATGACGTCTATAGTTTGACATAAAGCAACAAAAGGTGGATTCCTCCCTCTGCAGAGGCTTGATCGGGTATAAAACAGAAACTGCACAATATATGAGCGTTTTGCTTATCTTTCAATGGTAATGGTGTTCTCTTCGTAAGACGGCAGACGCGTTCTTGCTGTCGTGGTACACGTTAGTGTAAAATTCTTTCGGGAAACGAGACCGAGCTACGTTCCGCAGCTGTCAGCACTTGGACTCACATGCGGCAAGTCGAAGATTCAAATACCCTGTCCGGCTATCCAGATTTACGTTCTCTGTGATTTCTCTAAATGGCTCCAGGCATATGACAGCATGACTCCTTTCAGAAATGCACGGCCCAGTTAATTCCCCGTCCTTCAGTTTCACCACGCAATATCTTTTTAAAGGAGTTGTTCGATAACAACATCATCTGCACATACAATGGAATCTCACGGGCTCCAAGATTGTCATAAAAATCTGCATGAGATTTTCACAACTCCCAACCACATGGCGTAGTATGAACTGGAAGAATGCATGATAGACCGAACAGTAATATTGTTATGTGGCAACAAGCGTTGCAGAATCTCCACGAGCATTAAAGAATTCATCCACAATCCATAACTTTCAATCTTTGATAGTCTTGGTTACTCACTCAAAAGTTGTTTTATAGTGTAATTTATGTTAATGAAATATTATGGGCTGAATTCTTTCTATAGAATCTTTTGTACTAGTGTACTTGTGTCGTATGATACTTGTACTTTTAAACTCTTTATTTTCATTTCAGCATTGAGAATTTTATGTGTGGCAGTGATTGTTTTGTAACTTTACTGTCGAATATTCCATTTTTGTTCTGTAGCGATAAAGCCGGCCGGTGTGGCCGTGCGGTTATAGGCGCTTCAGCCTGGAAACGCGTGACCGCTACGGTCGCAAGTTCGAATCGTGCCTCGGGCATGGATGTGTGTGATGTCCTCAGGTTAGTTAGGTTTAAGTAGTTCTAAGGACTGTACTCGTGGTCTAGGGGTGCCGGCACGGTAGCTCAGCGTGTTCGGTCAGAAAACTGAGTTAATCGAGCAACAACGAACATAAACAAATGTCTCGCGACGTCCGCACCGAGCAAATACAACGAATGAAAACGATCAAAATAAGATTAAAAAAAGGGGTAGCGTCTTTGATTCATAATCAAAACGTCTTCCGTTCCGGGTTCGATCCCCGCCACTGCCTAAATTTTGATAAATAATCAGCATTGGCACCCGAAGACTTCTGGCATAAGAAGTCAGCCCCATTCTGCCAACGGCCTTGTCAAAGAGGGCGGAGGAGCGGATAGAGGTTCAGGGAACTCTCTTGTCCTACGGGTGGGAAATTGCCCCTAAAGGTGGAAGAATCAGCAATGATCAACGACATGAGGATGCATAAGGCAATGGAAACCACTGCACTGAAGACACGTAACGTGTATTCGCAGGACATGTGGCCTGTAGTTGAAGAAGTGTCATGATGATCTCTCCATTGGCAAAAGATTCCGGAATAGTCCCCCATTCGGATCTCCGGGAGGGGACTCAAAAGGAGGAGGTTAGCATGAGAAAAAGATTGAATAGTCAACGAAAGGATAATGCTCTACGAGTCCGGGCGTCGAATGTCAGAAGCTTGAACGTGGTAGGAAAACTATAAAACCTGAAAAGGGAAATGCAAAGGCTCAATCTAGATATAGTAGCGGTCAGTGAAATGAAATGGGGAGCAGACAAGGATTTCTGGTCAGATGAGTATCGGGTAATATCAACAGTAGCAGAAAATGGTACAACAGATGTAGGATTCGTTATGAATAGGAAGGTAGGGCAGAGGGTGTGTTACTGTGAACAGTTCAGTGACCGGGTTGTTTTAATCAGAATCGACAGCAGACCAACACCGACAACGATAGTTCAGGTATACATGCCGACGTCACAAGCTGAAAATGAACAGATAGAGAGATTGTATGAGGATATTGAAAGGGTAACGCAGTATATCAAGGGGGACGAAAATCTAATAGTCATGGGCGACTGGAATGCAGGTATGCAGATGTAGGGGAAGGAGTAGAAGAAAAGGTTACAGGAGAATATGGGCTTGGGACAAGGAATGAAAGAGGAGAAAGACTAATTGAGTTCTGTAACAAGTTTCAGGTAGTAATAGCGAATACCTTGTTCAAGAATCACAAGAGGAGGAGGTATACTTGGAAAATGCCGGGAAATACGGGAAGATTTCAATTAGATTACGTCATAGTCAGACAGAGATTCCGAAATCAGATACTGAATTGTAAGGCGTACCCAGGAGCAGATATAGACTCAGATCACAATATAGTTGTGATGCAGAGTAGGCTGAAGTTCAAGACATTAGTCAGGAAGAATCAAAACGCTAAGAAGTGGGATACGGAAGTTCTAAGGAATGACGAGATGCGTTTGAAGTTCTCTAACGCTATAGATACAGCAATAAGGAATAGCGCAGTAGGCAACACAGTTGAAGAGGAATGGACGTCTCTAAAAAGAGCCATCACAGAAGTTGGGAAGGAAAACATAGGTACACAGAAGGTAGCTGTGAAGAAACCATGGATAACAGAAGAAATACTTCAGTTGATTGATGAAAGGAGGAAGTACAAACATGTCCCGGGAAAATCAGGAATACAGAAACAAAAGTCGCTGAGGAATGAAATAAATAGGAAGTGCACGGAAGCTAAGACTAAATGGCTGCAGGAAAAATGTGAAGACATCGAAAAAGATATGATTGTCGGAAGGACAGACTCAGCATACAGGAAAGTCAAAACAACCTTTGGTCACATTAAAAGCAACGGTGGTAACATTAAGAGTGCAACGGGAATTCCACTGCTAAATGCAGAGGAGAGAGCAGATAGGTGGAAAGAATACATTGAAAGCCTCTATGAGGGTGAAGATTTGTCTGATGTGATAAAGAAGAAACAGGAGTCGATTTAGAAGAGATAGGGGATCCAGTATTAGAATTGGAATTTAAAAGAGCTTTGGAGGACTTACGGTCAAATAAGGCAAAAGGAATAGATAACATTCCATCACAATTTCTAAAATCATTAGGGGAAGTGGCAACAAAACGACTATTCACATTGGTGTGAAGAACATATGAGTCTGGCGACATACCATCTGACTTTCGGAAAAGCATCATCCACACAATTCCGAAGACGGCAAGAGCTGACCAGTGCGAGAATTATCGCACAATCAGCTCAACAGCTCTTGCATCGAAGCTGTTTACAAGAATAATATACAGAAGAATGGAAAAGAAAATTGAGAATGCGCTAGGTGACGATCAGTTTGGCTTTAGGAAAAGTAAAGGCACGAGAGAGGCAATTCTGACGTTACGGCTAATAATGGAAGCAAGGCTAAAGAAAAATCAAGACACGTTCATAGGATTTGTCGACCTGGAAAAAGCGTTCGACAATATAAAATGGTGCAAGCTGTTCGAGATTCTGAAAAAAGTATGTGTAAGCTATAGGGAGAGACGGGTCATATACAATATGTACAACAACCAAGAGGGAATAATAAGAATGGACCATCAAGAACGAAGTGCTCGTATTAAGAAGGGAGTAAGACAAGGCTGTAGCCTTTCGCCCCTACTCTTCAATCTGTACATCGAGGAAGCAATGATGGAAATAAACGAAAGGTTCAGGAGTGGAATTAAAATACAAGGTGAAAGGATATCTATGATTCGATTCGCTGATGACCTTGCTATCCTGAGTGAAAGTCAAGAAGAATTAAATGATCTGCTGAATGGAATGAACAGTCTAATGAGTACAAAGTATGGTTTGAGAGTAAATCGGAGAAAAACGAAGATAATGAGAAGTAGTAGAAATGAGAACAGCGAGAAACTTAACATCAGGATTGATGGTCACGAAGGCAATGAAGTTAAGGAATTCTGCTACCTAGGCAGTAAAATAACTAATGACGGACGGAGCAAGGAGGACATCAAAAGCAGACTCGGTATGGCAAAAAAGACATTTCTGTCCAAGAGAAGTCTACTAATATCAAATACCGGCCTTAATTTGAGGAAGAAATTTCTGAGGATGTACGTCTGGAGTACAGCATTGTATGGCAGTGAAACATGGACTGTGGGAAAACCGGAACAGAAGATAATAGAAGCATTTGAGATGTGGTGCTATAGACGAATGTTGAAAATTAGGTGGACTGATAAGGTAAGGAATGAGAAGGTTCCACGCAGAATCGGAGGGGAAAGGAATATGTGGAAAACACTGATAAGGAGAAGGGACAGGATGAAGGAATGACTTCCATGGTACTAGAGGGAGCTGTAGAGGGCAAAAACTGTAGAGGAAGACAGAGATTGGAATACGTCAAGCAAATAATTGAGGACTTAGGTTGCAAGTGCTACTCTGAGATGAAGAGGTTAGCACAGGAAAGGAATTCGTGGCGGGCCGCATCAAACCAGTCAGTAGACTGATGACAAAAAAAAAGAAAGAAGTTCTAGGGGACTGATGACGTCATATCTTGAATCCCATAGTGCTCAGAGCCAGCCAGTAGCGTTAAAAACAAATGTTAAGTTACACGATGCTGATGTTGGGTCTCATGCGTTTTTACGACTTCATATTTTATCTTTATTCATGCAGTTGGATTCCTCCCTACGTTCTGTTGAGGTGACTGTTTTGTTTCCTCAAAAATATCATTTTTAAAGCTTGTTCCTCGCCGTTCAAAACTACCTCAATATCTAGAATCGTTCCTCAAAGCATTCGTCTTTCGTAACTGTCACAGCTGACTAGTAAACATCGGGCAGTAGATATACAGGTATAGGGTCTGTCTTTTCATACATATCCGAAAGAATAAACAGCATTTGTTTAATGCTGCAGCCTTGTAGATCTAGATTGGAGAGGTTTAGATGGTAATACATTCCTGAAATTTTCTCTTAGTGTCCTATCTGGCATACTTAAGTGCCTTTGTCTTCGTTTTGATACACGTACTTTTAGACGATCAGGGACTTAATATCCCCGAAATGAGTACCAAATCTGCCGTGAAACAGGCTCCCCAAGGAAGCAAGGAGGGGCAGAATGTTCGTTTCACTAGCCAACTCATTCCGAGTCCCCTTCCTCCGCACCGATGGTCTCAACTTCGCCCGAATTGCGGCGCTGTCGGCGACACAATCTTCGCCCCGGCAGCACTCCGCCTCAACTTGTGAAATACCTCCACAGGGAGCTCCCTCCTGCCTCCCCTACTCACGGCACATTCATCACTTCTTTTAGTTTCTATCCACACTCTCCTTTTGCTACTTCAATCAGGCGATAAATTTCTTCCCCCTTTTCTTGCCAGTTACATAAAATACGAAAGCAAGGCACGCTTAGGAAAATGGTTTTTAAAGTTATACAATTATTTATATGTCTACATACCGTTGTTTACAGCTCTGTGGAAGAACAACGGGCACAAACGGAGTATTCATGCACTTAACAAGCCGCTTTCGCTAATACCTTAAGCCCGCATCTCGTGGTCGTGCGGTAGCGTTCTCGCTTCCCACGCCCGGGTTCCCGGGTTCGATTCCCGGCGGGGTCAGGGATTTTCTCTGCCTCGTGATACTGGCTGTTGTGTGATGTCCTTCGGTTAGTTAGGTTTAAGTAGTTGTCAGTTCTAGGAGACTGATGAGCATAGATGTTAAGTCCCATAGCGCTCAGAGCCAACCTAATACCTAAACGGAAATAAATGTTAACAGGAAATTTCAGAGACTTGAAAAGTACATACAGTGTTTTACCAAAGATATTATTGCGCCAGCTTATAATCTTTGGTCTACCCAAAAGTGTCGCTCGTCACTTACCCCTGTAGAGCACATGCTACATCACTCACAAATCGCTATGAGAAAACGATAACAAATGATTTGATGAACGTCGACGGGTTTTGGCCTTCCTTAAGGGTCCATTTTGTCCCCATTGCTGTCGAGTATTTTTACAGCCTTGAAAACACCGACAGATAGCACGAGTGTCTTGCACTCTGGTGCCGATCTGAGCATAGAACTGACTATAGAGTCACGATACCATTGCACCCAGGCGCGCCTGCTCAAATGTGACATACCTCCGTTTGAATTATTCAAGACAGTCCCAGAAAACCAGTGCCCAAGAAGCCTTTTGTAATGATGGTCGATAACCATTGTGTGAATTTCAGTTTAACGTTTAAGGTAACATTTCCAACACAGAAAACAACCTAAAACATAGATTTTAGTACTTTCTACGGTAGCTTCCTGAGAGGCTGATGTGTTTTTGGGTAAAAGTTAAGTAGTTACCTCAACTTAGTACTTCATTACTGAATAACAAATGAAACAAATTTCTGTTTAGTAAGCTACTATCTTCGTAATTACTTTCTTTATAAATAATTTTAATGCTACTAGTCACAATATTCGTGTATTCATAATTTACACGATTCGTTTCAGGAAATGAAACCCTAGTGTTTCCTGTTCGTACTATGCCCTTTTTACGTAACGTTTTCACTGTGTGAGACTGTGATTAGTTTTGTTGACTTTACTGCAATATATACAAAAAGACGCGCAGTAGTTAGTTAGTTATCGATTTCTATATGTAATTAGTGCCGAAATTTGAGAGGACTTGTACTTAAAGTTTTTTATGGTCCACTTGTGCAGAGTCACACTCATATTAAACGTCCCACATAATTTTCAGTACACGGTGTACATAGAGAATAACAGTTACGAAGATGTTCTTAGTTGTAGTTGACAGAGATAATGTTACAAGGCTTGTGTACAGAGGGTATTAATCTTAACAGTAGCCAGCGGAGTAGCCGGGCGATCAACGGCACCTTGCACAGTTCGCGTGACTTCTCCGTCGGACATTCGGGTCCTCCCTCGGGCATGGCTGTGTATGTGTTGTTCTTAGCGTAATTTAGTTTAAGTTAGATTAAGTAGTGTGTAAGCCTAGGTACCGATGACGTGAGCAGTTAGGTCCCAAAGGAACGTACCACAATACCAATCTTAATAGTATGGGTCGCAATTTGCTTATATCTGTTTCCCACTGGCGCTTATTTCTGTGTGTTACGGATTTTCTAAGTATATTGTCAAAGTATCTACAGAAATTCACTGATCAACTTTTAAGCTTTCCCGTTTAACATTTAGTCCTCATACATCGGGTAATGCCAATATATGTCCAATACTTCTAAAGAATTCATGTTACGCTCTATATTTGTTTTGTTAAATACTTGAAAATTTTGCTCTACTTATCCAAATGGGTGTCCTGTATTACGTATGTGTGTGACTGCTGCTGATGTTGTGTGTTTGCTGTGTAAGTAGACTGTAATGTTCTCTGTGTACGTTGTGTTGAAATTTCGGCCTATTTGTCCTAGGTAGAACATGGAGAATTCCTGGCATGTTATTTTGTATATTGCAGAGTCCCACTATAGGTCATAACTAACTAGAAAGTGTGCGTTTTTTATATGTTGCAATAAAGTTAACAACAAAACAGAACTTCATACATCGAAAACATTAGGTAAAAATGGCAGAGAAAGCGGACCAGGAAAGAGTCGTGTAAAATACCAATAAATGAAAATCGTGACTGGTAGCAGAGAAGTTATTTTTAAACAAGCCTATTGTTTTCATAGTCGGTTGCTTTCACAAAATCATTTATAATTAACAAAATCATATAGCTATGTATTTTTTTCAGATTCAGACAGTTACTACCATTCTTATAAAAGCCAATATCTACATTTTTTGTAAGCTCTGAGTGAATGAGGGGATAAATGAGGCATGCATGTGAATTATAAATCGCCGAAATTGTTAAGTACTACAAGCAGACGCCAGAAGCTGAAGAACTATCACCAGGACACAACGAGAGCTGGCTAGTGTGGAAATCTTGAAACAGATTGCCATCAGGACTTGGACGATCCAGAGACAACCTGAAGAGATGGGGCTTCATAACAGAAGATACGTCCTGTGATTGTGGACAAGAACAAACCACAAGCCACATGCTGCAGTGCCTTTTGTGCCCTACATCCTGCACGAAGATAAATCTCCTGCAAGATACTCCAAGCGTCTTGGAGGTTGCAAAGTAACGGGCGCATGTAATATAAATACAGTTTGTATATATAAATGTACATACTTATTGATGTGTATGGCTACTGTTAATTTGTGTGTTTCTGACACGAGAATAAAATATAAATGGGACTAAACTGAAGAGACCATCGGTCCCTAAACCTACACACTACTTAATCTAACTTAAACTAAATTACGCTGTGGATAATACACACCCATGCCCGAGAGAGGACTCGAACCTCAGACGGGGGAGCCGCACGGACCGTAACGAGTCCCCTAGTGGATGCAGCTACCCGACGCGGCGATGACATGGGATTCGGGCTATGTAACGTTGCTGTGAGAAGCATGCGTTGCTGAGCATGATGACTCTGAAGTGTCCAGTTTTCCCTACTTTAGTAATGTAATGTTTAATTTGGGCGTCCAGATGAGTACAGAAGTCGTAATTTTTAATTTATTTGTGATTTGATCACCAGCTTATGGTTTTGTGGTTATTGTTTCCGACTGTCGGTCTTGGGACGCCGCTTTCGATTCTCGTGCTGGTTGTAGATTTCCTCCGCTCTGGATAGGGTGTGTTTGTGTGGTTCTAACATCATTTCGTCATCATCGATGACCAGTCACCGAACTGAAACGAAATAAGAAGACTTGCCCCAGTCGTCCGAACTCCCTGGAAGGGGACTCTTGGCCAAACATACCATAAGCACATATCATTTTCTGTTTGTGTTTTGGAATTTATTAATATAGGTTTCGATATAAGTTGATTTGAGAACTGGGACCAGTCAAAATGAGGGAAGACACCAAGCTGCATAGCGGTGGGTGTTTAACGAGTAATGCAACACACTTCTCTTCCTGAAAGTAGGTTGGCTTCATTCAGGATTCCAATGCGGCGTATTATCCCCCATTCTTCCGGCTAGCTACAGAATCCTATTTCCCAACATAACCTCCGTTCAATGCGACAGCCTTGCGCCGCGTTATGGGGAGGACTTGTCTGACAGCATGGCACTACCCACTGGACGACGTCGCAGACAACATCTTGCTGGATCGATAACCTGCAATCAGCAGAGGAGTGGAACATCACTGGGTCAAACAAATGGAAGGTGCGATATCCGAGCAGTAAGGTATATGAGGAAGAACAGTCCAATGACGTTTTGGGAGCTCCTCTCGGCTGACAGACTTGTGGGAGACCTTGCGTTGTCATGGAGAAGTTAGTTTTCATTTTTGTGGCGACGAAATGGCTGAAGTTGTTTTCTTCAATCTCCTGACGGTAGCGCAAGGCGCTTCCAAGTTATTCGCTGCACCATGAGGACATCATACAGAATAGCCCCACAGAATCCTAGGAAACTGTCGTGATGACATTACCGGCTGAGGGTACATTGTGTACTTTTCCTTCGTTGATGCGGTGCCACCGTATGAATTGCCATTTTCTTTCCGGTACGAAGTGATGAATTCATTTTTCATCGCCTCTGACGATTTTCGGTAAACATTTGTACTATCAGTCACGTAATGCACAAGCAACTCCGCACTGATGGTCCTTTGTGGCTCTTTATGGTCTGCGTTATCGGTGAGTAACCTCGGCGAGTAACCCAGTGAGGGCACACACTTTTCAGTATCCCAGCTGGTGGATGAGTGTGTCAATACTGCCAATAGCGACGTTCATCATGTGAGCAGCGAAATATCTGACGGTGACCAGGGATCACTTCGAATGAGAGTGTCCGAACGTTCCAACATCACAGGAGTCACAGCTGCGTGCCCCCCCCCCCCCTCCCCATCCCCCGTTAGGCGGAAGACCGGACAGGTCTGCGCTACCTTGTTACAAATATAACAGGCGCCTCTCCCAACGAGTCAATATGCTTTTGTTCACTGCCACGTATCCGTCGACATCTGCTAGTGCCTATGAATATCTGGGATGCTCTAGCTATTCATCAAAATAGACAACGAGAGCTTTGTACTGGAATCTCAGTTCCGTTACAGGTGTCATTTTGAGGGTTGCGTATAGCTCCGCCATCTATCGAGAGTTCATGAAACTACATGGGCTAAATATTCCACAATTCCCCACAAAAAATTCCGATTTTATTCAAACGAATTTTGCCGTGAAAAGAAAGTGTTGCATTATTTACTGAACTCAACTCTTAATTCAAGGGACTGACGACAGTTTTATCCCACCAATCAGAGCAGAGAACTTTCGCGCCCGTTCATAGCAGGAGTGGATTTCGCGCGTCCGTCTATGGCTATCCGTTGCCTGGGAGATGCGAAGTCTTGTACCCCAGACCACTATTCACGTCTGTCGATGTTGTGCCAAATTTGTTTCGTGGAAAATCAGATTATTTCGTAAGAATTTGTGACTAATCGTGGATGACGTCTGCGGAAATTTGGAGTGGGAACTGAGACTTCTTTAGGATGGTTATTAACTCCAGTTGTCATTATCGTGAGCTCCCAGAGCCCTAAAAACGTGATGAAAGGCAAGGTATCTACCTGGGAACTCAAAACTATTAAACACCCTGTGTGTTTATAAATTGCTTGTTAGGTGATAAAATTTGCGTTTCCTAGAGCAACACGTTTCGGTTTCAAATCTGAAGCTGTTTATTAGACAGTGTGTCCAGTAAGTCGAAAACAATAAGTGCACACTATAATTTCTGGAACTTCGTATTAGGGCGAACTCGGAAGTAAAATGTTTCTACTCAAAGGGATAACACTGTGCAGATATTTTACTCAAGAATTTTCCTTTGATTTAGCTGTAACAGCTAGACATGCCACAATGAAACATATATATAGTGGTGAGAAGTTCAATCCATAAACCCTCTTGACACCTGCAATTAGTTTATTCAAAATGTTTCAAATGGCTCTGAGCACTATTGGACTTAACTGCTGTGATCATCAGTCTCCTAGAACTTAGAACTACTTAAACCTAACTAACCTAAGTACATCACACACATCCATGCCCGAGGCAGGATTCGAACCTGCGACCGTAGCGGTAGCGCGGTTCGAGACTGAAGCGCCTACAGCCTCTCGGCCACTCCGGTCGGCAATTACTTTATTCACACTCTTCTCAGATGAGGAACATAATACGTCGTTTGAGGTAAGGCCGTGACTATGAAGAAATCAACCGAATTAGAGTGGTTGATCGACAATGAGCTTTTCATTGATCACGAGAGGCTCAGTTTTCACTGAAACTGCTAATACTGCAATCATTGGCTTTGGTGACAGGGAATGACATGGGGTAACTACTTCCTTTATTCTGTGATCAAGAGAAATAAATTTATAGCTGCGTTGGGTCACTTGGAACAATTGGTACCAATTACATACAATCTTCTGGAAATTTAAAAACCACTGTGTCACGTAAATTATATATTTATACTATTGGCATGCAACATAGCTCACATGTCAGCAATAATATGGGCTCTCTAAGCTTGATAAACGGTCATATGTCGACGCATTAGAACTGCGAATTCTAAGATTAAGGCTGGAAAGCCAAATGAAATGCAAAGGACAACAGAAACAAGTGGTAGAAAACGTGAGTAGAAAACATATTTTTTGAGAGAATTATGGGAAATTACACTGCATCTGTAAACAAAAAGACATACAAGATGCTACGGTACAGCTCCAGCCCCAGCGACTGATGGAATAACGATCTTGTTGCTGTAAACATGTCAAGTCGGTCAGGCTCATGAGAAGGTGCTACAGATGAGCTCATGGTAATATAAAACCGAGTCTTCGGGATTACGAAGCTATTGCGTAAACATAGAGAAGCGGTATCTTATGCAGGGATCATGAGAATAAAATAACAAGACCTCACGGCATCAAGGAGGCTGACAGTCATTTCTTTCCTCGTTCCATCCGTGAACAGAATGGAACAGAGAGAATCTGTGATACTCTGTAGACGGCCTTGTGAAGTGTATAGGCCTAAGTCAGATTAGGATTATTGTGCTATTATTCCGAGACCAAAGTTATTGCTCCACCTTAATGTCGATGACAAATATAAAATTTTTGTTACACAGTATAGAGCGGGAAATTCGATAATAGACACAGAATTGAAAAAGATCCCTCTGACATTATGTATCTTCTTGGAGTGAATATCCACTTACGGATAGAACTAAAATGTTTTTATTTTCAAACGAGCCAGGTGATTTTACAGTTACATATTTTTTCATCTACGTACATACAACCTTGAGATACTTTTTACAACTAAGTTAAGGGCCTAAGTTTTTGTTCATTTTCCGAAATACTCAATGTGCCCTCCACCTCCAGACAAACATCCAGGAATAATCACACTCGTCCCACTGTTCAACGAGCATATTGTAAAGTAATTGTCCGCCTCCGTAACGCAGTAGTTAGTGCAGCGCGATTGACTGCATGCGGAAGACCAGGTTCGATTCCCTTTACTGCCAGAGATATTTCCTTGGATGGAGCATAGCGCTTAAATTTTGCATAATAACCAGCATTGTCGGCTCAAGACTTTCGGCTTAAGAAGTTAACAAGTCACCCTCATTCTGCCAAGGGCCTTGTCAGAGAGATTGGGAGAGCGGATAGAGTTTCAATGCTGCTTCTTGCCCTTGGGATGGAAAACTGCTCCTAAAGGCAGAGGAATCGGTAATGATCAAAGGCATGAGGAGGCAGAAGGCTATGGAAACTGCTGTGTAAGTTACTATGGGAGTCAGCACCGACACAAACTAGGAAGGAGAGAAGTGACTATAGCCGGCGACAGGAATACGAAATGATGTGGACGTAACAATTTCAAACACCTAGAACACTATATTTCTAAATAGGAAAAAAAAAACCTAACTGCTCATTGTGAAGTGGTTTGGCGTGCTTCCTGTGCCTTCTACATGCAATTACATTTACCCTCTATCACTGGTCGCAGAATTCAGGCTCAGTATCATCTTCCCATTACTCAGTGCTGATGCTCTCTAACCCTGAGACCGAAACAGGCCGACCTGTGATGGGAGGCTCGATCAGTTAGCCTTGACACGTAGGGGTAAACCCTGCCTTCGCGGAGGTGTGGCTCCGACCGCTCATTCGATTGGCGCATGGGTCAGTGCCTTTTAGATGCCGTTTCGGGGCGCTGCAGTGATCCGTGTGCTGTCGATGCCATAGGACAGCACAGAAACCACTGCAGTAGGCACACATGACATGAGGCTTGTATTTGGAAAAAAAATATCATGATGGTTTCTCCATTGAACAACGATTAAGGAATACTTCCACATTCGAAGCTCTTTAGTGGACTGCCATGAGAAAAATCTCAATAACCAACAGAAGGATAATTTTCTACGAGTCGGGGCGTGGACTTGATAGAGAAGCCAGAAAATCCGAAAAGGGAAATGCTAAGGCTCAGTCTACACATGTTGGGGAACAGTGAAGTGAAATGGAAAGAACACGAGGATAGCCGGTCAGATGAGTAAAGGGTAATACCAACAGCAGCAGAAAATGATTCGTTACTAAGAGGGAGGTAGGGCTGAGAATGTGTTACTGTAAACAATTTTGTGGTAGGGTTTTTCTCATCAGAATCGTCAACAATCCAATACCGATATCGATAGTTCAGATAAGCAGGCCGACATCGCAAGCCGAAGGCAGAAAGACAGAGAATGTAAGTGGGGATAGTGAACGGGAAAAGCAGTACATAAAGAGAGATGAAAATTTAATAATTATCGGGGATTCGAATGCTGTTGTGGTGGAAGGATTTGAAGAAAGGCTTACGGGACAATAGGCTCTTGGTATTAGGAATGAAAGAGGCGAAAGAGTAATTGAGTTCTGCAATAAATTTCAGCTAATAATAGCGAATACTCTGTTCAAAAACGCAAAAGGAAGAGGTGTATTTGAGAAAGACATGAATGTAACAGAAGATTTCAGTTAGACCACATCAGGATCAACCAGTTCGTGCCTCGTGGTCTTGCGGTAGCGTTCCCGCTTCCCGCGCAAGGGGTCCAGGTTTGGTTACCGGCGGGGTCAGGGATTTTCTCTGCCTTGAGATAACTGGGTATTGTGTGTGTTTCATTATCATTTACAAGAGCTGACAAGCGCGAAAATTATCGTACAATCATCTTAGCTGCTCGTGCATCCAAGTTGCTCACAGGAATAATATACTGAAGAATGGAAAAAGAAACTGAGAATGTGTTAGATGATGAACAGTTTCATTTTAGGAAAGGTAAAGGCAGCAGAGAGGCCATTCTTACATTGTGGTTTCTAATGGAAACAAGACTAAAAAAAGTCGAGACACGTTCATAGGAATTGTCGACATAGAAAAAGATTTCGACAATGTCAAATCGTGCAAGATGTTCGAAATCCTGAGTAAAAATAAGTAAATACTTGTAATACACAACATGTAAATGACACTGGAGGGAATAACAAGAGTGGAAGACCACGAAAGAAACGCTGGTATTGAAAAGGGTGTAAGACAGGTATGTAGTCTTCCATCCATACTGTTCAATCTATACATCGGAGAACAATGATGCAATTAAAAGAAAGGTTTAGGGGTAGGATTCAATTTCAAGTTTAAAAGGTAACAATGGTAAGATTCGCCGATTACATTAGTATCCCAGTGGACGTGAAAACGAAATACACTACTGCCCATTAAAATTGCTACACCAAGAAGAAACGCAGATGATAAACCGGTATTCATTGTAAAAATATATTATACTGGAACTGACATGTGATTACATTTTCACGCAATTTGGGTGCATTGATCCTGAGAAATCAGTACCCAGAACAAGCACCTCTGCGCTTAATAACGGCCTTGAGTCAAACAGAGCGTGGATGCCGTGTACAGGTACAGATGCCCATGCAGCTGCAACGCGATAACACAGTTCATCAAGAGTAGTGACAAGCGTATTGTGACGAGCCAGTTGCTCGGCCACCATTGACCAGAAGTTTTCAATTGTTGAGAGATCTGGAGAATGTGCTGGCCAGGGCAGCAGTCGAACATTTTCTCTGTCCAGAAAGACCCGTACAGGACCAGAAACATGCGGTCGTACATTATCCTGCTGAAATGTAGGGTTTCGCACGGATAGAATGAAGGATAGAGCTACAGGTCGTAACACATCTGAAATGTAACGTCCACTGTTCAAAGTGCCGTCAATCCGAACAGGAGGTGATCGAGAGGTGTAACCATGGGCACCCCATAGCATCATGCCGAATGAACCGCCAGTATGGCGATGACGAATACAGGCTTCTGTTGACTGCACGATCCGTTACAGCCATGCGGATAAGATGCCTGTCATCTCGACTGCTAGTGATACGAGGCCGTTGGGATCCTGCACGGCGTTCCGTATTATCCTCCTGAACCCATTGATTTATATTCTGCTAACAGTCAGTGGATCTCGACCAACGCGAGCAGCAATGTCGCGATACGATAAACCCCAATCGCGATAGGCTACAATCCGACCTTTATCAAAGTCGGAAACGTGATGGTACGCATTTCTCCTCCTTACACGAGGCATCACAACAACGTTTCACCAGGAAACGCAGGTCGGTCAACTGCTGTTTGTGTATGAGAAATCGGTTGGAAACTTTCCTCATGTCAGCACGTTGTAGATGTCGCCACCGGCGCCAACTTCGTGTGAATTCTCTGAAAAGCTACTCATTTGCATATCACAGCATCTTCTTCCTGTCGGTTAAATTTCGCTTTTGTTGCACGTCATCTTCGTGGTGTAGCAATTTCAATAGCCAGCAGTGTAGAGAGAATATGGACTGAGAGTAAATCGACGAAAGACGAAAGTAATGAAAAGCAGCAGAAATGGGGACAGAGATGAGCTTAACATCAGTACTTATGGTCACAGATGAAGATTAGAATTTCTACCAACTAGGCAGCAAAATAACTAATGACGTAATGACGGACAGAGCAATGAGGACGTAAAACGCAGGTTAGTACTGGCAAAAGGGCATTTGAGGCCAAGGGAAGTGTACTAGTATCATACGTAGGCCTCAAGTTGAAGAAGAAATTTCTGAGAATGTATGTTTATCACACAGTATTGTGTGGTAGTGAAACATAGTCTGTGGGAAAACCGGACCAGAAAGAATTGTAGCATTTGAAATGTACTACAGACAAATGTTGACAGTTAGGTGGAATGATAAGGTAGGGAATGAGGAGATTCTGTGCAGTTTCGAGAGGATATGGAAAACACTGACAAGAAGGAGAGACAGCATCATAGGACATCTGTTAAGTCATCAAGGAGTAACTTCAATGGGACTAGAAGGAGCTGTTGAGGGTACAAACAGTAGAACAGGTGAGAGATATTAATAAAGCCCGCAAATAACTGAGAACGTAGGTTGGAAGTTACACATGAGATGAAGAGGTCAGCACAGGAGAGGAATTCGTGGCGGTAAGCATCAAACACTCAGAAGAGTGATGACTCAAAAACAAACAAAAAAGTAGAAATGGAATTGGGTCTACTCAGCCTCGTGAGGGTAAATGACTATCTGCTTGACCGAGTAGTAGCGGTTCCAAGGTTAAGAGGCACGACAGCGACCGCAAGACCGTTCTGCTGACAACATGCCCCTCCATGCAGCATCCTGTGGTGCCTCTGGCTGACGATGAGACGGCGGTCAGAGAGGCCCGATTGGTCCCTCTATGCTCAGTCCCTAAACTTCGTCTTTTACTTATGTGAAATTAGTTAGTTCTGTACTTTTGCTATGTGGCGCTATTGTTTACGCAAAGTTATTCGGGAGGCATTCTGTTTCGCAAACGCCCACAGAGAAGAGCACATCTTGAGGTCTTGGAGGCTAGTGGTACAAATTTTAACATACGTAAATATCAAAAATCTTCTCTAATTTTTCAGCAACAGAAAATCCATTTTAGCAGCTCTGCAAGTTGTACCAAGTTGTTGCGATATTTACTGGAAAGTGAATGCCATATTTAATGTTCACAACAGGCGACTGTATTTGCGATGTGAAATTCAGAACAGGGAACACTATAATCGCAGAATGAATCAGTCAGCAGGGCCAAATGCCATCGACAGCATTGTATGGTTGTGAAATGACTGAAAACTATGAGTCTCGTTAATGCAGTTAAGAAACGAATGAACGACTAGGAAAGTGGAAATAACAGAAAAAGTTTAGATAAGACTTCAAACAAATGAGAAATCAAATCAATAATTAGGATTATACTTGCCCTCTGAGTGCAGAAATAGCAAATTTTAGTTAAAATCCAAATACATACTCATCATCTGAACAAAATTCCATATTCGACACAAAGTGTTTACTAAGTGACTCAATTGGGAATCTGTACCTCGCCTCGTAGGTAGCGCCCTCACAAAGGCACATGGAACATGTTCATAGCAGTTTCGTAACGTGGATTAGTGACCATTTACCCATGGAATCAATGTACCTAATAAACGATTACTGAAATCATTTCACAGATACTCAGTGTCTACGGAGAACTCCAAAAACACAAATCGCCTCCCCATGCAGGAACCGAGCGGCAATTGGATACAAAACCAAGCATACGAGTATCTTCGCCTTGCTAAAGGCCACATATCAATATAACAATATGTTTCAATAAATTTGCTATCACACATGTCACTCCACCTACTGATTTCGGATACCTGTATGTACATTTTATGTGTAGCATAATTAATTGTTCAACAACAATGTCGTACAGATATGAGGTGACATTATACGTAAATAATTCACTAACTTCCAACACCGGTGATTAAATAACTTCGGTAACACATACATGTTAAAAGTAATTTATTGACGCGTTTTGGGAATTGCCGGTCCGTTTGTTGCTGATACTATGATGATGTGCCAGGTCCAAAAAGTGGCAGTACAAACTCTGTTATGTTTGGATCCTTGTTATTTACCGACCTGAGGCAACGAAAAGGGCAATCTCAGTTAATCGTATCGTTGTGCCAGGCATGTCAAACTCTACGGTAACACGTATTTATTCTTGCAGTAAGAAACAAGATCAAAGCCGTCTTGAAAACGAATTTTATTGATTGTGATTTCAGCTTGCTTTCTCTCCGAGACGGTAACTGGCGATGTTCGCAAACCTCTGCTGTATTTCGCCCGTTTCCGCTTCCAGCAGCGTTTGTTTATCGTAGCAGCTCCTTTATCTTTTTGCTGCAGCCCTGCAATAACATTATTCCTTGTCTGAACAGAGTCGTAACTTCAAATTTCCTGGGAACACGGATTCTGAAAGGCGATGCGACCTCACGATCGACCCAACACGAGCGGCCGAAACGAGATTAGAAGAGCCACTAAAATGTCGCCTCTGTTTACCCGGTCCGGTCTCAACACGTCGTCTTCTTCTAACATGCCTTCACGAGGGATATACGCTTCTGGAACGTAATTTTCTTTTATAGCATGTGACAGGCAATATGGGTTTAATTTTAAATAATGCTGTCACTGCTTGCCTGAAATTTGTCCTCACGAAGCGCGCCTCTTGCTTCATAAACTCCCTTTGTCGGTGGTCGGTCATCGTATAAAGGATGCATCGGCCCAGCCGCTTCTCGAAAAAAAAGTTTGTTATACTATGGATAATTTTTTTGTTTTCGGAAGTGCAGAATGGAGCGAAGTGGAAAAATGATGAACCCAAATGGATATCATAATTAGTTTTAAACGATTGTAATGCCACCGTTCTCCTGCCTACAGAGGAAACGTTGACCTGAATGTAATTCCTAGTAAGTGCGGGCAATACGAAAACTCATTAGGCATTTTGTTGAGCTTGATACTACGTTAAATCCTTTAAAAGCGCTCAACTTAGGCGTAATGCCACGTCGACGCGGTAAAACAGGTAACTTAATTCCTAGTTTTCGATGCAAGTGGATCAGCACAACTACTGGCTAAATATGCAATTTGCATGCAGATCTCTATGAACAGTATTAAAAGTATTTTTCTCCGTTTAAGCAATACTGCATTCAACTCATAATTATAAAGCCATTTCAAAATTGCGATTCGCTTTTTGTCCACGCTTTCACAATATAAATTACTGCTGTTTGACATATCGTTCCGCTTAGCCAATCCCGGATAAATGGCTGCACTTTCCCGGTGTTCAAAGGGGTAATTAGTATTTATTGGTCCTAAAAAAAGTGTATGGTTTCCTTTTACTCCCTGTTATCGTACTTGTGTCTGCAGACAATTTTTTTCTTTCATTATGAAGTAGATTTTCACTTTTTTTCCTGTAGAATACAAATTTATCCGCAATCAACATCTCACATTTAACATGAGCATCTAAACCTTTCATTTATTTGCATTATCTCTTTAAAGAAAATATCACTAAACCTGGGACAGGAATGCTACGTTTCATTATCAAGGTATTCGCAATCATTATTTGAGGGTTGTGTTGAAGTCATGCCGGAAACCATAAGCAAAATTTTGTTTCTTCGACTGTTTCCATCAATTAGGTTTTAGAGCCTTTCGTAGCTTTTTAGTTCTAAACAAATTTTTGCATATGCACGTGTTAATTTCGTTTATACGAAATGCCTAATACATCCGGTATGACCAACGACCGTAATAAACTTTGCTGCTGTAATGGATCGCCTGTTTAGAGTACTATACACAGTACCTAAGAAAGAAATGTGGCTTACGTAATCAGATTCAGTACATTTGGCAGAAAACGTGAGTTCGGAAACTGGGTGAAACATGTTCACTTACGATCAGGATATCAATATCGGGTCTTTCATTTTTTCTCAGGAGCAACTTAACTACTGTTTTCGAGAGAGATCGTAATTTGTCTCCAGCTGTAATCTCTCGCCCTGCGTTAAGATCCAAACGACTGCAAAAAGCGGAGGTGACTCTGGTATGTAAGAGAGGTAAAAAAGACTCGAAAAATTGCAGACAAAAATCCATAACATTGCCTGCTGCAGAATTCTCGAGTATATTCTAAGTTCGGATGTAGTAAATTCCGTTGGTGTAGAAAAGTTTCTGTCCATTAATCATCTTACACTCTTCTGGGCACAGCATCCAGCGAACCATGGATGAAGAGCAAGTGGCCGATTCCATACCATTGGTTTTCAGAAAGTAGGGCATTGTCGAGGACGGCAAGCGATTGTCAGAGATAAGGGTTTAGTCAGGAGTGACCCATGGAAGTGTGATAGCCCTTGTCCTCCATATACACAAATGAGGGTGAGCAACTATTTGTAATTGTTTACTGACGACGCTGTAGTGTACCGGAAAAGTGTCGTCGTTGAGTGCCTGTGGAACACAGGACGACTTGGAAGAAATTTCTAAGTGGTGTGATGAATAGCAGCTTGCGACGGTAGCTGCCGCACGGTTCCAGACTGAAGCGCCTAGAATCACTCGGCCACTGCGGCCGGCGTACCTATATCTGCTATACTCTCAAATGTTCTGATATGTCGTTAAAGCTCCGATCACCACCATGGACGACGACAATATAAGCCTCTCTGCTCCACATACTTCACTAAACCTGGTGCACAGTGTCAGAATGTATACTGATGCACATCATGAACCAATCAGTGAAGTGATTAGCGTTGCAATCAGCGAATCCCACAATGCAGATTCAGACCAGCCTGTTCCACCAGTCAATGCACCTACAACAAGAGATCTGCAGATCACGCAGAAACGTCAAACGGACTGCACAGAGGAGGGAGGATACGACGACCAACGAGACAAAATGAAGAAAGTGTTACAGGTCGACTCCTCTATGAAGGAACCATCATCCTCTCCAACATATAAGCTGCACTGTTAACTTATACCCTGACAACAGACAGATTTTATTCATTGAAAGCAGAGGCAGAAACAAAGGCAAGTCCACCGTCTGCCACTGGGTAAACTTAGTTGACGGGAATGTGAGTCACTATTCCAGCACATTGTCAATACTGCGGCGGCAGGGAATAACAGTACAAAAACTGAGACTGTTTCAAGATTAACTACTAATGCTTTCGTTCGACAATTGTTCCTAAACAAAGTAATCTGGAGGCCTTTGTCCCTAAGTTTTTCACTGCTAAATGAGGCATCCCCAGTACGGAGGACGAATTTCTAACTGACTTGACGAGCTGCTCCGAAGCTATTGGTATCGGCCAAAATTATACACCTGAATGGGCAGAAGGTAACAAAGGCGTCACCAATTTGTGTTGTGACATTCAGACTTTCTGATCACAACGGTTTGCTATATTCACGAGGTTCACCGTCCGGTGGACGTGTATGTATCCTCCGTCTTATACTCGGATTACTGTCTACGGTTTGGACATGGCAGTAAAGAGTTCAGAAGAACACAGGATGTGCGTTACAGAGCAGACCCACACTGTAGTGATTCTAGTGGGATGGTCAATCAACCAGCCTGTAAATCACCGTGCCGGTGGTCACAGTGGCATATCTTGAACCTGCTCAATGTGTCCAGAACACGAAGAAATTAACAAAATTATATATGTCAATAATATTTCCTTTCAATAAGCAGCAGCCGTGTTTGAAAACAGGCTTTATGCGGAAACAACTACCCCTCCCCCAAAAATTACGAGACAGGATACAGAATCCCCACACCTTCCGAATCAACAGTGGCTCAATGCTAATGTAAGCACTGCCAACTACGATCTGCAGCAAATAACTTATGCCATGACGACAATGTCTCATACGTCAGAAACTGTGACTTCAGAAGATCCACCAAGCAAGGTGGCGCAGTTGTTACCACACTGAACTCGCTTTCGGGAGGACGACTGTTCAAACTTTCAAATTTCCTTCCGGCCATTTAGATTCAGATTTTATCTGATTTTCCTGAATCGCTCCAGGCAAATGTCGGTAAGGTTCCTTTGAAGCACACGACCGATCCTGGTGGCCATCCTTGACTCAATCCGAGCATGCATTCGATGTCGGCGGGACGTTAAGCCCAATCTTCCTACCTTCCAGTACATTCAGCACCAATAACACCGCTGCCTCCTTTAAATCCGGAAGCCCAACTACACCAACATATAAATTCTGTAGAACATAGAGGATCCTACCAAAGCGCGGAAACCAATCGTAACAACCAGAAATCCACCTTCTTCTTACTATAGTGGGTCCCAACCTCCACCCACCATAATTTCACAGACTCAGCTAAAAGACATGTTGTGAACTATATCGTCAGCAACACTTCAAGTATAATTAGGTTATGATTAATGATACATATTCCAGCAGGCTACTAACGTGCCCACTCCAGTACTATAAATTGATTCGATCCGGATACCAAACCAGAATATGTTGACCCCACTCCTTACGCCCCAAAATGACCTATAAAACCATCGAATGGAATGCAAAATCACTCAAGGCAAACAAAGACTACCTTCGACATTTTCTGCTCGAAACTAACGTAAACATCTATGCCATCACCAATATATGGTTAAAGGCAAACGACCCCTGTGCCCTTTCTTGTTATTGTGTTACTAGAGAATATGGCGATGATGGCTACAGCAGTGCAGCGCTGTTGGTAGAAAAAGATTTCATTTTTCCATTGTCAATACTGGCAATCAGCACGATCCATTGTAAGTGGTGGGTATCTGGCTGCGGATCAAGGGACTTCATCTGATTTCGTGTTCAGCATATAAAGTATTTCACAACAGACTTCCCAATCAATAGTTAACGACTTTAATTAACTCCTTCGGGAAACCTCTTTTGTTGCTAGGTGACTTTGAAGCCCCCCATGCACTGTGAGATTGGTGAACTGCCAAAGCCAATGGGAAAACTACTAGAGAATGAACTATTTTCGTAGAACCAACACGAACGGTCCGACCAAATGAAGTCTCGTCGGTGGTAGATTTGATCAAAGCATTCCCTTTACTGTCTACCGGAACCACATTGGATGTGATTCCGGATACTTTAGTTTTGGATCATTTGCCAATTCAAATTTCAATAAACGGTTAGTCTAAAGCGATTGACCAACACGCAGTCAGCTGGAAACGAAACACAAACGCAGCCTATTGGAACCTATACGAAACACTACGCGAAGAAAAATTGAAATTGGTCATCGAATCAGGGGTTTCCCAAAGATATTATTGACTCTTTGTATCGCTTATCACTGAAGCAGCGAAGGTCTCAATACCTAAAAAAAAAAAAAAAACGCGGCCTCTTTACAAGACGTCACCCTGCTGGTGGGATGCAGAATGTGACGAAGGTCGTCAAGGAATTGAGGCAGTCATTAAGAAAATTCAAAAGTGTCTCTAATAACACAAATTTTATTACTCTTAGGACAGCACGAGTTACAAGGAAGCACAAGTTACAACCATGAAATTTTCAAGTACAGAAAAAGAAAATCGTGCCAAAATTTCTGCACTGCAATCTGCAAAGAAACAAAACTAACCAGGTTGTTAGTGGAAAGGAACATAAAAACGGTCTGGCAATGGAAATGCTCATACGTCCACCATTCGGCAAACTTTAAGAATTGTTCTGGCGTAACGGACCAGGCAAATGAGGAATATGAAGAGGACAACAGTATTATTACACAACCCTTCAGCCCTTTTCGCTGGAAGAACTTCATATTGCTATCTCCGAATGCAAGTGTACTACAACTGACCCGGCTTATACTGACTACCCAGTGCTGCGACGCATTCAACACAAAGGGAAACGGATGATGTTCAAAACTTACAGTAACTTATAGGCTGAAAAGATTTAGATCGAGTGGCTGGAAACATGTCGTGTTGTCGTCATCCACAAATAGAGAAAAAGATGTGATAAGCCCGAGTCTTATAGCGTTATTACCTTAATAACGTGTTTGGCGAAGGTGGAAAGGATTATTAAGCTTTTCGTGTGAAAAAGAGAAAATATTAATTGAAAAAAAAATTCATTTCGCATAGGAAAAGGGGCAACTGGAATCCTTCTACTGTTAGTTGTTGATGTACAGTTAATTACCTTTGGAATAATTGTACGATAGTTACGTTCATACACTTGATGAAAGTGTATGGCAACGTAGTTTTCCCAGTCTTAGGGAAAAAATAGAATATCTTCAGATTCCGAAATATTATAAGCTTCATAGGTGTCAGGAAGACGATCATTTTGCGACACGGAACTACAGTGACCCAGAGAAACCAGTACAAGACTCTTGCAGCGATCAGTACTGGCTCCCTTATTATTCAGTCCTTACACTGCAGATTTTCATGAGCACTATGTCAATGACACCTGCGTAAGTGATGTACAGAATGTGGCCTACAAAACCATGATAGATAGTGTGCTCTAATGATCCTTACTTGTCACAGAATTCCACATCTCGAAACGATGCCACTGGGGCAACATAATTTTCTATTTAGGAGAATAACGCAATATCTAGGAATGATTATAGACAATAAACGTAGATAGGCACATCAGTATGCGCGAAATCTCATCAGTGCTGCGACTAGTGAATTGTGGGGCTTTTCGGTCTCTACTATGGACACAGTTGGACTATGGACCCATGTGTCACGGATCAACGTCAGATAGCACGCTCCAAAGACTCGACACTATGCAGTGCATTTCATTACATATAGTTACTGGGACGTTCATGTTAGCCCCAAGCACGTATTTCTGGTAGAAGCGAATGGACCATCTTCAAAGCTGCAACGAAAAACCATCTGCAAAAAACTTCTCCTGCGAATGTTTCTCGATGAACATCCGAGAATTAATATCCTTCTGTGTGAAGGGTCAATACTAGATAAATCAGCAACTTCCATCTGTTGCGGCTGAATACGGGGGTAATCCCAAAAGTGAGGTCTGCTATTTTTTCATAAGTACATAGACCTATTTATTTTTACAACGGTTTACGTAAGTTTATAGCTTGAACATTCAGCATTTAGCATTTATGTAGACGCTGTGGTAGTTTTTGTATGCCCATGTCATACCAGCTCGTCGCCATGCTGTTAAGAAAGTTATTAACCTCGTCTTTCACCTCGTCTTCGGAGCTCAATCGCTTTCCTGCCAAATGTTCTTTTAACTTAGGGGACAGGTAATAGTCATTGGAAGTCAAGTCTGGGCTATAGGGTGGGTGGGTGATTATGTTCCACTGGAACTGTTGCAGGAGAGCAACGGTTTTGCCGAGCGATGTGTGGGCGAGCGTTGTCATGGAGAATGTGAACGCCCTTGCTCGACATTCCTCTTCTCCGGTTCTGGATTGCCCGTTTGAGTTTTTCCAGGGCCTCACAGTACTTTTAAAGAAGGGTTAATTGTGGTCCCGGTGCTCAACCTTCAACAATGTCTAATCACAAATTGACGGTTTCCCGCTCCTTTGCTTTCGGTCCGACCTGCTGCAAACTCTCTACACCACTTACGAACATTTTTGACATCCATGCACGACTCACCATAAACTTCCTCCAATTGGCGATGGATTTCAATCGACACAGTGCCCTCTACATTCAAAAACCGAATAACTGCGCGCAATTCGCTCTTGGCGATAACATCCAACGGGAGCTCCATTCTCAACGGCTGCCAAGTCAAGACTGAGCCCCTCAGCACAGCGTGCGCATGTTTACACACAGCGAGTGAAGCACTCTTCCTAACAGTGTGACTAACTGCCACACAAACAGAGCTCTCATAAAAAAATAGACCTTACTTCTGGAATTACCCACGTATATGGAGATTTAGGCATTAAGGCATCATGCTTTGAAAACTTTACCCTACAACAAGCGATCCAAAACGTCGACGTTGCAGACTAATACCAGAAACAATTTCATATTTCAAAACCAGTACCCTGCTACCGCAACAGCAACGGAATTCCTGTCTCCCATTTGACACCCATTCTCAGAAAGCGGTTGTCATCGGACAGGCAAGAGGAATGGTCGAGGACATCTAAAATTCAAGACGTTATCATTCACTATTCACTAATTCATCCCACAATCTCTGTAGGTTAGGTTAGGTTAGTGTTGTTTAACGTCCCGTCAACAACGAGGTCATTAGAGACGGAGCGCAAGCTCGGGTTAGGGAAGGATGGGGAAGGAAATCGGCCGTGCCCTTTCAAAGGAACCATCCCGGCATTTGCCTGGAACGATTTAGGGAAATCACGGAAAACCTAAATCAGGATGGCCGGAGACGGGATTGAACCGTCGTCCTCCCGAATGCGAGTCCAGTGTGCTAACCACTGCGCCACCTCGCTCGGTCACAATCTCTGTAGTAGCATTGTATAATAAGATACGAACAAGGACGAGTTCATGACAGTTACAGGACGGCTGAAATTCAGTCACTGGAATTCAATCAACACATCGACTCAACTTGCAGCGCCATCTCTCACAGAGTAGCGGAGAGTAAGAATATGTAAACATTATATGCCTACAATGTCCTCGGAATACGTGCCGTTCAGCGTCCATACAGGTAACCTTCGAGTACTTGCCCACCAATTCCCAAGCCACCTCTAAACCTAATTAGCATCCAACGACGTAGAAACATATAAAATGCAGTAAGATTTCAGTTATACCTCCAAGCGCCAATAATCTAATGCTCTTGGAAACTGCTCTGAATAGGGCCTCGGTGAGCACGCAGAAGTGACTCAGCAAGACGTGGCGTGGGCTCCACTACTGTGTGAAGTAGTGCTGGAGGTAACTGACGCAATGAATCCTCCAGGGCTGTCCATAAATCTCTAAGAGTACGATTGGGTGAAGATCTCTTCTGAACAGCACGTAATGTTCATGTCTGGAGAGTTTAGTGGCCATCGGAAGTGTGTAAGCTCAAAAGAGTGTTCCTGGAGCCACTCTGTAAACGTTTTGAACATGTGGGGTGTCATATTGTCCTTCTGGAATCGCCCAAGTCCGTCGGAATTTATGGCCGCAGTGGGCGAGCGGCTCTAGGCGCTTTAGTCCGGAACCGCGCTGCTGCTACGGTCGCAGGTTCGAATCCTGCCTCGGGCATGGATGTGGTTAGTTAGGTTTAAGTAGTTCTAAATTCTAGGGGACTGATGACTTCAGATGTTAAGTCTCATAGTGCTCAGAGCAATTTGAACCATTTAGAAGCGTCGGAATTCACAAAGGACATGAATGGATGCAGGTGATCAGACAGGATGTTTACGTATGTGTCACCTGTCAGAGTCGTACCTAGACGTATCAGGGGTCCCATATCACTCCAACAGCTCCTGCCCCATTCCAATACAGAGCCACCACCAGCTTGAAAAGTCCACTACTGACATGTAGGGTCCATGGATTCGTGAGGTTGTTTCCATACCTGTACACGCCCAACCGTTCGATACGACTAGGAAACAGGTTTCCAGTCGTCAACAGTCAAAAATAGGTTTTGACGGGCCCAGGCGAGGAGCATGAAGCGTACATTGGTATGCCTTTGGCTCCAAAAGCCCATACCGATGATGTTCAGTTGAATGGTTCGCATGCTAACACTTGTTGACGGTCCAGCAATGACGTCGGCTACATTTTGCGGAAGGATGCACTTCTGTCATGCTGAGAGATTCTATTCAGTCATCGTTGGTGCCGATCTTGCAGGATGTTTTTCCGACCGCAGCAATGACGGAGATTTGATGTATTACCAGATACCCGATGTTCACGGTATACTCGTGAAATGGCCGTACAGGAAAATCCCCACTTTATCGCTACCTGGGGCACGCTGTGTATCATCGCTCGTGTGCTGACTGTAGCACCACGTTCAAACTCACTCAAACCTGGATTACCTTCCACTGCAGCAGCAGTGACCGATCTAACAAATGCACCAGACACTTGTAGTCTCATATAGGCGTTGCCAACCGCAGCACCGTATTCTGCGTGCTTACATACCTCTGTATTTAAATACACATGCCTGTACCAGTTTCTTTGGCGCTTCGGAGTATAATGCCAGGACAAAGCCGAAGCACACTTAACTGACTTCCTTCCGAAGTGTTACTTAGCAGGATGTGGAACGCTCAGCCTGTAAATGTAAGTCATTTCATTCCTCCAGTACGTACGTGTCTGAATACATGTCTGCCTGTAATACCCAAACTTGATTATTGTATACCGATCTCATGTTCGGTCTAGATGGTACTTACAGACATGCACAAACACTGAATTATGTATCTGCAACTTCTGAAACAGTTCTTCGAGATCATCTAAAAATATTTTGTTATCTATTTAGACTGATGATTGTTAACATGGAATTAATTGGGAATAAAACGAGTGTGTACCAAACGTGTTCAATCTTTTTTTTGTATTGGTACCGGTAGAACATATATAGTGTCTAGCTGTCTGTTTCCTGAATGAGATTTCACTCTGCAGCGGAGTGTGCGCTGATACAAAACTTCCTGGCAGATTACAACTGTGTGCCAGACCGAGACTTGAACTCGGGACCTTTGCCTTTCGGGGGCTAGTGCTCTATCAACTGACCTACCCAAGCATGACTCACACCCCGTTCTCATGGCTTTACTTCTGCCAGTACCTCGTCTCCTACCTTCCAAACTTTACAGAAACTCTCCTGCACTTGCCCGCGAAAGACAAAGGTCCCGAGTTCGAGTCTCGGTCCGGCACACAGTTTTAATCTCCCAGGGAGTTGCATCTCAGCGCACACTCCGCTGCAGAGTGAAAATCTCATTCTGGAAACATCCCCCAGGCTGTGGTTAAGCCATGGCTCCGCAATATCCTTTCTTTCCGCGAAATGGAAAGGTCCCGAGTTCGAGTCTCGGTCCGGCACACAGTTTTAATCTGCCAGGAAGTGTCTGTTTCCTGTATTTTCGTCTAGTCTACTCTTTTCGGTCTACTGTAGACGTAAAATTTGTTTCATGATAGAATGTGTCTTTCGCTACGCCTATATGTAACCTCATGTTATGGTACTGCTTTAATTTAATGTACGAGGACTATTCAAACGAAAACCTTAAAAGTGCTGTAATATTTTTAGTTGCAATTGTGAACAAAACACTCCCATGTCTTCTTCGACATAGTCTTCCTAACAATATGCATTCTACTGCATCGGAGATTCTTAGATACCACGATGAATTAATTCATTTGGTCGTGTTTGTAGTCTGTAATGCACAGTGGGCTTCACGTCTTCGTCATTTCTGAAATGCCTGCATTCCATTGCTACTTTGAGTGCGTCGACAAATGAAAATCACAGAAAGTTAGGTCTGGTGTAAAAGGAAGACGTACCACACATTCAATGTTCTGAATATTCTCAACTGTCTTACGGGCAGTATGCAGCCAGGCATTGTCGTGCTGTAGCAATACTCCTAAAATCAGAACTCCTCCTCGTTTAGTCCTGTCTGCAGAGCGAAGTTGATTCTTCAGTATGTGTGAGTAAGAGGTAAGGGTTACCGTTACTTCCCTAGCCATAAAATACTCCAAAATTACTCTATTTGAATTTCTCGACCTTGACTTTTCTAGTAGAGAGTTTAGAGCAAAATTCTTTGGTTTCGGCAATGAGCTGTGGTGCCATTCGTTTATGACTTTTCCGTTTGTGCTTGGGGACTGTGGACTTAAGTCGCACTTCCTTTAAGAATTTTTCCCAGAAAAACTACCTTCGATGTAGGAGCTGGCATCGACTCCATGGTTTTTCAATTCAGCAGTTAGCTGACGTGGCACCCATCTTGCAGACACACCACTGAAGTGCGCTACATTCTAAACAATATTCTGCGCTAAATCAATACTGATATTGAAACTTATGGTTACGTCGTTACGAATTCTCCTTTACAAGTTCCTCCACTAATATGATATTCTTGTCTGCCACAGCGTGATGAGCCTGCCCTGGCCTTGTGGCATCCTCTACCGAAGTTACACCAGTGGTACCAAAAGTTTATACAGACGAATTGATTTCTCCGGCGTCGCACATAAGTAGGAGCTTTTCGGACGTAACGTTGGCCCTGCGCGTGACAGATATGAGTCAACGAACAATATGAGCAAGACGTGCGACCGCGCAACAGATCATCGATGTCCGACGCATGTGTTGCGGAGTGAGCATCTGGCCGGCCTCTGCAGCCGCCCACGTGATATCCAGGTCTCCCACAGACATAATTCCGAAGCTCGTGCAGCACCCTTCAACATGACATCCTGCCGTCAGTGGCTTATACTGCGTTTCCACACACTATGGTACAACTCGGCGCTTCCACAGCTATCTACGTTACAAGAACCTGTCTCTGTAACAAAACACTCGTCAGCGGTGAGTACAAATGCTCCCAGCTCATCCGACAGCGGGATTCCATTCTAGAGACAGTTAATGCACTGCTTATTGAATACCACTCTGTCAAAAGTATGAGGGGCATTCAATAAGTAATGCAACATGATTTTTTGTCTTGCCCTATATCGGTTAAAAATAGGCGGAATTGCTTGTGGGGCATCGTGGAATATTTCTTCTTCAGCTCCTATAGGTTCATGACATTCGTCCAGGTGGCGGTGCTATACGTAGCCTTCTAAATGGCTTCTTTAAAAGAGGTGCGTTAAAGACAGAAGGCTATCATTAAGTTTCTTTTGACGGAACGCCAGAGCATAGCAGATATTCATGTGCACTTGCAGAATGTCAGACATGGCAGTGAATAAAATCACAGTCAGTTATTGGATGAGGTATCTTTCATCATCTTAACAAGGTCGCGCAACCATGTCTAGAATTCCAGCATGCCAGCCTGCCACATACAGCTGTGATTCTGCCATATTGGAACGTGGGGACACTCTCAATAGAGGTGATGGACGAATGTCAAACACCTCGCTGCAGAACTGGAAGTCTCTGTTGGTAATACACTACTGGCCATTAAAAGTGCTACACCAAGAAGATGACGAACGGGTTTTCATTGGACAAATATATTATACTAGAACTGACATGTGTTACATTTTCACCCATTTTGGGTGCATAGATCCTGAGAAATCAGTACCCAGAACAACCATCTCTGGCCGTAAAAACGGCCTTGATACGCCTGGCCATTGAGTCAAACAGAACTTGGGTGGCGTGTACAGGTGCAGCTGCCCATGCTGATTCAACACGGTACCACAGTTCATCAAGAGTAGTGACCGGCGTATTGTGACGAGCCAGTTGCTGGGCCACCATTGACCAGACGTTTTCAGTTGGTGAGAGATCTGGAGAAAGTGCTGGCCAGGGCAGCAGTCGAACATTATCTGTATCCAGAAAGGCCCATACAAGACCTGCAAAATGCGGTCGTGCATTATCCTGCTGAAATGTAGGGTTTCGCTGGGATCGAGAGAAGGGCAGAGCTACGGGTTGTAACACATCTGAAATGTGACGCCTACTGTTCAAAGTGCCGTCAATGCGAGCAAGAGGTGACCGAGACGTGTAACCAATACCATAACATCACGCTGGGTGATACGCCATTATGGCGATGACGAATACACGCTTCCAATGTGTGTTCACCTCGATGTCACCAAAAATGGATGCGACCGTCATGATGCTGTAAACAGAACCAGGATTCATCCGAAAAAATGACGTTTTGCCATTCGTGCACCTAGGTTCGTCGTTGAATACACCATCGCAGAATATCGACCACCGCGAGCAGCTATACGATATACCGAAATCGCGATAGGCTACAATCCTACCTTTATCAAAGTCGGAAACATGATAGTACGCATTCCTCCACCTTACACGACGCCTCACAGCAACGTTTCACCAGTCAACGCCGGTGAACTGCTGTTGGTGTATGAGAAATCGGTTGGAAACTTTCCTCATGTCAGCACGTTGTAGGTGTCGCCACCGGCACCAACGGTGTGTGAATGCTCTGAAAAGCTAATAATTTGCGTATCACAGCATCTTCTTCCTGTCGGTTAAATTTCGGGTATGTAGCACGTCATCTTCGCGGTGTAGCAATTTTAATGGCCAGTAGTGTACTACTAGACTCGTCCAACAGTTGGGCTACGCATGGGTGTGCACCTGCTGGTTTCCTCGCCACCCAAAAGAGGACCTTCCGACTTCCATCTGTTTCGACCAATGGAGGGCGCCCTCCGTGGGAAGCAGTAAGTGGATGATGGAAGGTTATTGATGTAGCAAGACGTTGGCTCTGACATCAACCAATACAAGGGTACCATGTAGGGCATACAGGCCCACCCAGTAACGGGGCATATGGTCATCGACTGAATGTTGAAAAATGTGGTTTTGTGTCCATATGAGTTAGGAATAATATGTTGCTTTGGAATCCTGAATGAAAACAACCTGCTTTCAGAAAAATAATGTGTTTCATTACTTGCTGAATGCTACTCACATAGCAATGCTTCCTCAACTAGCGTTCCCCAACTAAGTGATACAGGTCCTCTGCTGATTATAATCTACATAAACTATTTCTGAGACAATGTGAACGGTCCTATTAGACTGTTTGCAACTGATGCTGTTGTTGACCGTCTAATGAATCCCTCAGAAGATCAGTATTAGCTACAAAGTGATGTAGACATTTGATTGGTACAAAAAGTGACAGTTGACCCTGAAAAACAAAACGTGTGAGATCCTTTACTGGGTTCCTAAGGATATCAGGTCAATATCACTTACACGTTAAATAACACAAATCTGAAATTAGTCGATTCAACTAAATAACTAGGGATTTCAATTAAGAACAACTTAAATACTAAGTATTATGTAGAAAATGTTGCGTGGAAGGTGAATCAAAGACGGCGTTTCGTTAGCAAACCGCTTGAAAAATGCGACAAATTTGCTTAAGAGATTGCGTACATTAGCGTTGACCATCGTCTCGTGGAGTACGGCTGCACGGTATCCATCCATACGAGAAAGGTTTTACCATGATCTACGAGGAAGTTTAAAGTAGGGAAGTCCATTTTTAGTATCGCAAAATGGGGGAGAAAGTTTCAAGGATATAATACGAGAGATGGGCCGGAATTCGTTAACATAAAGTAGTTTTTCGTTGCGGAGATATCTTTCCACATTCACTCACTATCTTTCTGCTTCTAATTTTATCTACATCCACTTATAAAGCGTGATTGAGCTGCCCATAACTATGGATTTTATGCAACCCACAATGTGTTCAAAAATTACGTGCGAGATTTCAATATTCCCTCGCTCGTTACACACAAACTGTTAGTACTACAGAAAAATCGAGCAGGGCATTTTTGTAGAGACCTTAACGCTATGGAACGTTGTGCTGTTATACGTTTCCACCGGAGGGCATGGCTGTCGAGGTATTGGCTCTGAGCAGTATGGGACTTAACATCTATGGTCATCAGTCCCCTAGAACTTAGAACTACTTAAACCTAACTAACCTAAGGACATCACACAACACCCAGCCATCACGAGGCAGAGAAAATCCCTGACCCCGTCGGGAATCGAACCCGGGAACCCGGGCGTGGGAAGCGAGAACGCTACCGCACGACCACGGGATGCGGGCTGTTTGTCGAGTTATTCAAGAAAATCAGATGTGGAGGTCATTCTTATACATTTTTCTTGAATAATTAGAAAACTGCGGTCTCCAGTGAAAACCTGTACCAGTACAGAAATTAATTACATTAAATTTACTACAAAAGGGTGTCATACTTTTTTATGTATGACTAATAGTTTGCACGTAGTGAGCCATAGAATATAAAAATAATCCGAGTGGAATCCGAAGATATTGTGTGTTGCATAAAACCCATCGGCATGGTAGTTGAATCACCTTACACAGGAGAAATGAGCGTCGTAATAAATAAGAGAAATCAGAGCTCTCACGCAATTATTTAGGTGTTTACTCTTTTTGGACGAAAGTAATTCTACAAACATTTCAAGAGGAACTAGGATGTGAAATAGAGTAGTCGTGTAGACGTAAAAAGAGATAACTGTTCCCGCAAGAGAATTCAATTGCCGTAGATAAGAATGAGTTAATGGCAGAAGTTTGTTGGTAGTGGATAGAGAAGTTTCCGTCCCTCCTCCGTTCCCCGCATGGAACAGTGCAGGGGTACTGAGACGTGAGTGGTTAACAAACAATGTGTTAAACGGCATAATTACTCTAGTAAGAACTGTTTACCTATCGGCCATTTTCTGGTGATAATACCCCAATATTGGCAATCTCTCTACAGTTATTGTACAGTGAAGTTAAATTTGAGAGTCACGGATTCCCCTCCTGTGCCCATATCTTCATCTGAGTTTAGCATTTGCACCCACTCAGTTACTTGGTCGGTATGTGGGTACACTAACCACAAAAACAACAGTACCTACTTGCTAATACTGAAATATTCTCAATTTCATGTTGCTCCCTTGTAGATGTGGAAAACACAATATAGAGAATAAAATGCAGGGAAGTAAGACGAAAGGCGGGATGATAGATATAGCAGTATAAAAGGTTTTCCAGTCTTCATACGTTCAAGGCTTGTCGTTATTGTTCAATAAATTGAGTAGTCAAACACCCCGCTCCTCCCCTCCACCTGCCAAATTGCCGCAGAGCGGAGCTGCTGTTACAATGGGATATTTGTAGCGTACAACCCTGCCAGCTCTAGTATAGGGTGGATCTTTGCAAGAGTTACTGTCTTAGCGTCAGACTGCGGTGAAGGCTGGTCTGCTGACCACGCAGTTTCGGTCCGGTCCGAATCGTGCGGCGTAGCTGTCGGTGGACTATTGGAAGCATGATACTAAAAACTGCAGCAGATAGGTAGGTTTAAAACTCTTTCCAGGGACACCGCAGTGTGTTCATCCCGTGTTAATACTGAATAAGAGTCCTTGTATGGTGTTAGTAACGGTGTGTTGAGTATATATTGTGAGAATACATTTGTAGATGCTTGTGTAGAAAGACATAGGTGACAGTGTGTCAGGAGGCCTGCGACTAGCAAAATTTAGAGATGCAATTGTTGACTCTCTGCAGTAGAAAAAGACTGTCATGGAGGGTATCCTTTCGGTGCTCCAAACATTCCGAATGGAGCCAGAGGGGTTAACCAACCACGAAGCTCTGATGTCTGGTTTAGGGTTGCAAGTAGTCCCAGCACCACGACCGACAGAGCAGATAACCATGAAATGATTCCACTTTCGACACATTACGGAAAATTTGAGAATACGATTGCCAACGTTCCACCATTCCATTACTGGTCTGGTGATAGCTGGTACTATGGTGGTGACTGGAACAACGAAGATATTTCACGCAACAAAACTGATTCAGATTAACGTCTTCGAAAATTGGTGACTTTGGCGTATAGGCGCACCGGCTCAGAGCAACATTTCGCACTCACATCAGGTCGCTGTCTCCTTTGTGTAGCCGCAACTTGAGTCTGAAACTTCCTGGCAGATTAAGCCAGATTATGGCTAAACCATTTCTCCGCAATATCCTGTGTTTCAGGAGTGCCAGTGCTGCAAGATTCGCAGGAGAGCTTCTGTAAAGTTTGAAGGTAGTAGACAAGGTACTGGCAGAAGTAAAGCAGTGATGACGGGGCGTGAGTCGTGCTTGGGTAGCTCAGTTGGTAGAGCACATGCCCACGGAAGGCCAAGGTCCCGAGTTCGAGTCTCGGTCCGGCACTCTGTTTTAATCTGCTGGAAGTTTCATATCAGCGCACACTAAGCTGCAGAGTGAAAATCTTATTCTCTAAAGTTCAGTCTTTCTTCTCTTGTCCGAATGGTAAATGACACCAACATTAGGGCACAGCCGTTTTCTGAGATCACCCCGTATGTATCGTCGGCTGCTGGTCCTTCGGTTGTCTTGAATCAGCCAAGTATTTCGTATTATTCGAACTGCCCGCAGTAGCTAACGGAACCATTCGTTTCTTAAGATTGTTTCTGAAACTTTGGATTCCGTCACCAGCAATGGTTAAATGGTTAAATGACTTCAGAATTCTGATGCGGATTCGTCACTAACAACCTCACTTTTTAACTCTCTTTGAGGGGTACCTTTCTTAAAATCCGAGCACGCAAAGCGTATGGCCTTTGGGTTGTTTCTTAAATTCCGAGCACGCAAAGCGTATGGCCCTTGGGTTACGGGGTAACTAGCACCATGTTCGCTGGCTCCATTGTATCCGATGTCCGAACCATTCAAAGACTCTTCCGGCGAGACGTTGTCTGTTGTACCCGGCTTTGTAATACAACTGACCTGTTCGCTGTGATTAGTAGCTTTCTGCTGGATAACCACTTGCGCGTACACTACTTAGAACAAGAAGAGTACGTACCTGCTAAGAGTAAATATCGCAGTTCGCAGTCACTCACCTGCAGATACGTAAAACACGACGCATGTAGAGAACGGACATTAAAAAAAAAATGATGTAGGAAGGCAGATACAATAGAACAGAAGCTACTCCTCACTCCATTTTTTCAGTGATAGTCTTTAAAATTCGATTAGATGTGTTGTCGAAGGTATGTTTCAACCTCTCCCTTCTGCTGCGGCTCCTTCCTTGATGTCTTAATACGTATGCTGTCATCATGCCCCATCTTCTTGTCAGTTACGAGTATGCCACATGTGGTACTCCCCGCCGATTCGGCCAAGATCTGCTCATTTCTTATCTTATCCGTCTACCAGTCTGGCTAGAGTTGTCTGAGACAGCAGTCACGTGTGTGCGAATAGCTTTTGTGTGTGTGTGTGTGTGTGTGTGTGTGTGTGTGTGTGTGCTTTATTTGTGACAGTCTTTTTGTTGTATCTATCCGCAACTCAGCATCTCCGCTATATAGTGAGTAGCAACTTTCCTTTCCATAATAATGTTACATTCCGTGCTGGATTTTCCACTGTTTAATTTTTAACATCGACCTGTAATATCACATTTCAGACCCTTCGATGTTCCTCTTTTCCTATTTTCCAACAGTCACCGATATTTGATACAAGTGATCTTACGGTCAGGAATGCCTTGTCTGCCTGCTCTAGTCGGCTATTTATTTCCTCCTTGTTTCATCCGTCTTGTGTTACTTTGTTTTCAATCTGAGCAAAGTTTCTTTGTGTGCTTCCGGTGTACAGGATGGCAGACATACAACCAGTATTTTGGGATTCAGTTAAAAAATATATTTCAAATGCCCAGTTAAATCTTTACAAATTTTATCCTAAAGGAATTTCGACTATGTCTAGGTGACAAACGTTGGCTGCCTTTCAGAACTCATGCAGATCCTCTCTCTTAAAGCTGCTGACAAGAGACGCGCTCAGCTCTCTGCTGAAACTGGTACAGAATACACGCCATCGGTTTTAGCGAATCCACGACATCGGTTTTAGATAGAGAATCCACGCCATCGGTTTTAGCCAATAGCGTGTGAGTGTTACAGGAGACGCGTGTAGACGCTGTAGCGTTCTTCAGTGCAGAACACAGTTGCTTCTCTCTCACGTGATCCGGACCTCGGCTAGAATAGGTGTCTGTCTCATTTCTGTTCTGTCATTTAGCCCCCAGTACGGACGCCCACTCACAAGTCCTGATCGCTCGACCTACTGTACGTTGTCGTCATAATCCGGACGCTACTACCTTCTTCCCTCTCCCTGTAGATGTACACCAGTCCACAGTTTTGATGTTAAGTATATCGTATATCGCTTGCCTCATTTCAGCTATTCCTCGTTACTTTCGTCTTTCTTCAGTTTCCTCTTTGTCTATGTCCTGTGTACCTTAGAGAGTTCATTCCATTCAAAAGGTCCTCACGTTCACATTCACATTCCAACTACCATCAACTAAGTTGTATTAAGCGCACTACTCAGTACTATATTTGTTTCCTGTGTGGCCTGTTCAAATGGTTTGTATTAATGCTCCATCTGATTGGGTAATAGCGCTTTTCTTAATTAGGTTACTGGATCAGTCTCTTTTCGAACCCGTATTATTCCAAAAGAAACATCAGTTCTTTTTTTGTCATAAGTCCAGAAATAGCACTATAAGAATTGACGGAACAGAGGAGAATCTAGAACAGCTACGCTGGCTACAATAGCTGTTAATGAACAAAATTCTACAACGAAGGCTTTAAAATATCCTTGTCTGCAGATTGTAAAATTAGGTCCCTGTGATGCAAGAATATTATTACAAGATGGTGTACAAAAGCTTTGGGAATATAACAGCACCATGCATTTAATTCAAAAAAGTCCTAGATGACGACTTCACGATGGACACGATGTTAGAAATGTCAACTCACTCAACAGACACCTTTGGCGATACTGTCTAGGATTACCAAAGCATCAGTGGTAACTTATCAAAATCTTAAGCATATCTCTTCACCTGCCAACACTAACATTAGCGTTTGGACAAAACCGCCCAGAGGTAGCTCCTGCATCGCAGTACCGAATTGGATAGTTTCACTGTTACCTATTTGCTGCATCTGACGAGCTAAAGTGACTTCTAAAATCTTTAGCATCCAGAGCTAACATAGATATCAACAATGGGAAAACTTACAACAACAAAAAACAGAGAAAAATAGGAATCGAAATCAGAGAAGTCACACCCGCATAAAATAAAAAAAAACTCTAACTACTAACAAAACTGAGGAGGCAAGACCGCCACAGACACTAAAACCTCAGTAAATGAATCTGGTTCTGAATACAGAGTTCAAACGAATATGAAAACAAAGATGCAGCGGAAATTAAATTATTTTTTGTTTGAATAATTGGAGATTGATAGAGAGCTGTGTTTTTGACACATGTTTTGCGAGATGTGGCCTCACCAAGCATGTATGGAATAATGCCGATCATTATACGAGGGTTGGAACTTTAATAGTGGCAACTACTTATTTATAGCTCGTGCAAGATAGATACGTGTTTCAAAGTTTTACTGACCTTCATGGTAGTCACCAGCATTGTGTGTGACCCTTTGCCACCGATGTGGAATTCGTCGTGAAATTTCTTGCTTATGGAATGTCGTCTCTGTTGTATGTCTCAGGTGTGTGACTAGATTCGTCATTTCCTGTCAGAGGGGTAACAGTTCGCAGTAATCGACTGAAAGTCATAGGGTAAAACAGAAGTGATTTCTGGCGTTCCC
Organism: Schistocerca gregaria; assembly: GCF_023897955.1. NCBI lineage: Eukaryota > Metazoa > Arthropoda > Insecta > Orthoptera > Acrididae > Schistocerca > Schistocerca gregaria. The sequence continues at coordinate 211,493,483 of NC_064921.1, forward strand.
AAAGGTAGTGTTATAGGCCCTTTGCTGTTCCTTATTTATATAAACGATTTGGGAGACAATCTGAGCACCGGTCTCCGATTGTTAGCCGAGACGCTGTCGTTTATCGACTAGTAAGGTCATTCGAAGATCAAAACAAACTACAAAACGATTTAGAAAAAATATATGAATGGTGCTATAATTGGTAGTTGACCCTAAATAACGAAAAGTGTGAGGTCATCCACATCAGTGCTTAAAGGAACTCGTTAAACTCCGGTTACACGATAAATCAGTCTAATCTAACAGCTATAAATTCAACTGAGTACCTAGGTATTACAATCACGAACAACTTAAATTAGAAGGAACACAGAAAATGTTGTGGGGAAGGCTAACCGAAGACTGCGTTTTATTGGCAAGACACTTAGAAAATGTAAAAGAACTACTAAGGAGACTGCCTGCACTGGGCTTGTCCGCCTTCTTTTAGAATTCTGCTGCGCGGTGTGGTATCCTCACCAGATAGGACTGACGGAGTACACTGAAAAAGTTGTATTATCGCGAAATATTGGAGAGAGTGTCACAGAAATGATACAGGATTAGGGCTGGAAATCATTAAAAGAAAGGCGTTTTACGTTGCGACGGAATCTTCTTACGAAATTCCAACCACCAACTTTCTCCTCCGAATGCAAATATATTTTGTTGACACCTATCTAGATAGGGATGAACGATCACCACGTAAAATAAGGAAAATCAGAGCTCGTACGGAAAGATAGAGGCGTTCATTATTTCCGCGCGATATACGAGAGTGGAATAATAGAGAATGGTGAAGGTGGTTCGAAAAAAGCCTCTGCCAGGCACTTACATGTGATTTGCAGAGTATCCATGTAGATGTAGATGTAGGATACTCTTAGCAGTGGCAGTTGTGATGACAGTTCGAGCGGCTTGTTCTATTGCCCGACGAATCTGTAACAGTTCTGAAGCGGATGCCGTGAAGTGTTTCCTTCAGTTTAGAAATCAAGTTAAACTGACGAGGGCTTAAGCCAGGGGAGTGCAGTAGGTTCAAAATCAAGTGGCTCCGAGCACTATGGGACTTAAGTTCTGACGTCATTAGTCCCTTGAACTTAGAACTACTTAAACCTAACTATCCTAAGGACATCAGACACATCCATGCCCTAGGCTATATTCGAACCTGCGACCGTAGCGGTCACGTTGTTCCAGGCTGTAGCGCCTAGAACCGAGCGGTCACACCGGCCGGCGTGACGTAGGTGGCATAGAACTTGGCAGCCCCATCAGTCAAACAAATCAATAACAGCTTGCTGTACGTGCTTGAGCATTGTCCTGCAAAATGATGGTCAGGTCCTGCAGAAAGTGTCATGACTTCTGTCTCTAAGCTGGTCATAGGCTGTGTTCCAAAAATGAACAGCATAGAGACGGAAGTGATGACACTTACTGCACGACCTGACCATCATTTTGCAGGACAATGCTGACGCACATGCGGTTCCTTGGTGGATGTGGACATGTTGGAATACGCCTCCCCAACGCTTTCTACAAGTGCTCGATGGGTTGTAAGTTGGGGAAAGTGGAAGGCCAGTCCATATCCTCTTGTTACAATAGCTGGACCATTCCTCGTCGGCCATAGGATGGAACACGTAATACACTAATGAACCTTGTCGAGCATGATTGTTTTGGTGGTGCAGCTGTTGTAGCGTCGGTAGGCAAAATATCACGTGGTCGTAATAACCTCACATGCCACTCACCAGTAGCATTACTATGGCACTGTACTACATGTCCATGATAGTCTTTTCAATGGTGCATTTGGCCTTGACGTCAGTTGTATGGATGATAATTCGCGACTGCATTGAACAGCGTAGGTGGAGGAGTCCTCGAAACACGAGGATAATTGACGAATGTCCATATAACTCGTTACCCACCTTGTGGCCAGTACGGGAGCACTTCACTCTGTGAAAAACCATGTCCCGCCTTTTGTAATGTCCAGGGGCCCATCATAAATCACAGTGACTTCAGCGTAATTATTGCCTTTTGTAAAACTGTAATCGTCTCATTGCGTATGTCTTTCGGTTACTCTCTGTACTATAATGCAGTAGTTCTTTCTGTGTATGGTCCGATTTTCATCGAACTACACTATGTGATCCGGACACCTGACTGAAAATGATTTACAATTTCGTGATGCCCTCCATCGGTAATGCTGGACTCCAATGTGGTGTTGGCCCACCCTTAGCCTTGACGACAGCTTCCACTCGCGCAGGCATACGTTCAATCAGGTGCTGGGGAATGACATCCCAATCTTCCGGGAGTGCTGCACTGAGGAGAGGTATCGATGTCGTTCGGTGAAGCCTGGGACGAACTCGGCGTTCCAAAATATCCCAAAGGTGTCCTATAGGATTCAGGTGAGGACTCTGTGCAGTCCAGTTCATTACATGGATGTTATTGTCGGGTAAACACTCCGATACAGGCAGTGCATAATGAACAGGTGCTCGATCGTGATGAAATAAGCAGTCGCCATCCCCGATTTGCTCTTCAACAGCGGGAAGCAAGAGGGTGCTTAAAACATCAATGTAGACCTGTGCTGTAATAGTGACAAGCAAAATCAGGGACGCAACCCTCTCCAAGAGAAACACGACCACACCATAACACCACCACCTCACACGTTTACTGTTGACACTACACACTCTGGCAGATGACGTTCAACGGCCATTCGCCATACCAACACCCTGCCATCGAATCGCCACATTGTGTACCCTGATTTGTCACTTCACACAAAGTTTTTCCACTGTTCAGTTGTCCAATGTTTACGTTCCTTACACCAAGCGACGAGTCGTTTGCCATTTACCAATGAGATGTGTGGCTTATGAGCAGCTGCTCGACCATGAAATCCTAGATATCTCGCTTCCCGCCTAACTGTCATAGTATTTGCAGTGGATCCTGATACAGTTTAGAATTCCTGTGTGGTGGTCTGGATAGATGTCTGCCTATTACACATTACGACCCTCTTCAACTGTCGGTGGTCTCTATCAGTCATCAGACGAGGTCGGCCTGTACGCTTTTGTCCTGTACGTTTCCCTTCGGTTTCCACCTCACTATCACATCGGAAACAGTGAACCTAGGAATGTTTACGAGTGTGGAAATGTCGCGTAAAGGCGTATGACACAAGTGATACCCAATCACCTGACCACACTCGAAGTCCTTCAGTTCGGAGTAGCACGCCATTCTGACCTTTCACGATGTCTAATGACTACTGAAGTCGCTGATATGAAGAACCTGACAGCAGATGGCAGGACAATGCACCTAATATGAGGAACGTATGTTTTGGTGGTGTCCGAATATTTTTGATCACATATTGGCAGTGACTCGTCATGCAAAATTTACATTCGCCCTGAAGTTTCACACATCTATGTGTATAATGAATAACAGAAAACGTTTCTTCATTGGGAACAGATACTACTGTCATATATAGTTAAAACATGGCTTTCCGGCCATTGACCTTCTTGTGAAAATGCACACGCTATGCCCGAATTCGTACGGGACTTGGTAGATTAATCTGCCACGGGTAAAGAGTATGATGGGCAAACATCTATCAGGCGCACTACGAATGTAGTGGTGTGGACATGTTGGGAATGTGGATTTCACGGGGAGCGTGCAAGGGATAAGTCCCTGCAGGCGCACTATCCTCTGTGCCCTCTGTGGATCAGATGGATGTTAGCAGAGGATCCCAGGTTCGAGTCCCGGTCGGGCACACATTTACAATCTGTCCCCAATGAAGTATATCAACGCCTATTTGCAGCTTGGGTGTCTATTTAACTATCATTTCATTCTAGCAAAGCTGCATGGTCATTAACGGTAATTGTTCTTTCTGGATCAGATACTACCGTCATATGTAGAAAAAGTTTCGTTTGTGAAGATGATTGAACATTAGAAAATTAATAGAACGTCAACTTCAGTTTTCTTTGTGGGGATTCAGTTCTATAAAAAAGGTGGAGAACTATCAAAAGTTATAAGAGATTTCGGTGATCTGAGTGGTTACAAATCAACATCCAACCATACCGAATAATTAATTGTAGGCTAGTTATAAACAATGGTAAGTGTTCCTCACGCAAGCTGCCTAATGTTATCAGCTAGTTCCGAACTAGACATCAGTGCACGGGGATAGTGGTGTAATAGAAGTGACTGAGTTTCACTGGTCTTCACAGAATTGAATTACACGGATTGCTTGAAAAACCAGTGTGTACCTTGAAATTACCGTGACCGATAATCAGGCTAAGGATTCAACAACAAATTCCATAATGATGAAGTCCAAAATAATAACTGCAGTTCGCGGTGTCAGCGAAAAGGTGGCATGCTAAGTGCGAAACAGATCGAAATTCTTGCGCTCCGATTGACATTTCCATGTGCCATCAGCAGTAATGCGGACGTGGCCGTCTTCTTACCCCGTTTTGCCGCTGTCGGTGCAGCCTGTAGCCACGGTGGGCTCAGGATAACGATTTTGCTTTGAAAAGATGTGTAGCAATCGAAAACCGTGAAATTAACGTTTCTGCATCTTGGCACTCCAGGATCCTGTGTTATAGCTCTTAATGTACCATCGACTTGCGCCATAGGGTGGTTGCGTTCCGCGTTCCGCTGAGGAGCTCTGGAGTCCATTACACGCAGGAGGCGGCTACACTGGTAGCAGGGGCTGTGTGGTATGGCCTGGGCGGGTCTTGGGAAAACACAAAAACGGCTTCAGTCACAAAGGGTGTATCCTAAACACAAGAAGAACGTAGATACAGAAACCATCTGTATAGAAGTTGTAAATTGTCGTAGCTGTGTTGGGAAAGTACCAGAACTGCAAGCGCTAATAGAAACCACTGATGCTCAAATCTCTGTAGGCACTGAAAGCTGTCTAAATCCGGAGATAAGCTGAGCCGAAAGGATTGGCTAAACACGGTTGGGTCCTTTTACCGACCTCCTAATTCAGATGATACAGTTGCTGAAAGGTTCAAAGAAAACTTGAATTTGATTTCAAACAAGTATCCGACTCCTACGAATATAGTTGGTGACGACTTCAATTTATCCTCGATATGTTGGCGAAAATACATATTTCATTCCAGACGTACGCATAAAACAACATCCGAATTTGTGCTAAACGCAT